>NC_136592.1:3539932-3769932 GCF_910589615.1 Taurulus bubalis
TGTTCACATACGTGCACAAACACTCTGAAATGTACTCTGACAAAGTGTGTGTCGGTGTTATACGCCCGCTGAGCTTTCTGTAAGTCAGTTTGGTTAACAGGAAGAGCTGCTTGTGTGTCTATTCCGGACCGGAGTGATGCATCCTGACTGTGAATGGCATTCTTCAAACGTCTCCTTGAACAGTCCCCAGTATTGAGAGGGCGTTCTGTGCATATGAACCAGGCAAATCTGTATGGAGATGTTGTTCTTGTTTAATGTAATTTCTCAATGCTGTAAAAAAAAAAAAAAAAAACACAAATGAAAGTCAATTCATCTTCATTACACTAAAAGAATCTGAGTCGCATAAATTCTAATCTGCAGGATCCCATTAGTGGTGATTGAAAACCTGCGTTGTTCTGTCTGACTGTTTGTTTGTTTGTTATTTGGATGAACAAAAACTTTAAAAGAGGATCTCCAGACTTTACATGGAGCCTATTTCCTCCACTCTTTATATACTGTATATGGGCGACTGTGGCTCGGTGGTGCGCAGGGTTGTCCGTCAATCAGTGGGTCGGAGGTTCGATTCCTGGCTCCGCTAGCCCATGTTGATGTGTCCTTGAGCAAGACACCTAACCGCAATATTACTCCTGTGCCTATGGTGTGTGGATGTCAATTGGTCCTGATGGGCAGTAGCTCCTCCCATCAGTGTGTGAGTGATGTAGTGTTAAAGCGCTTTGAGTGGTTGGAAGACTAGAAAAGTGCTATACAAGAACCGGTCTTTACCGTATATATAATTATCCCTGAGTAGTAGCTGCACATTCCTCGCTTTAAGTGCGCTTCCCCTTTTAAAATGTCTTTGTTTGTAACGTTTTCTTCCTGTTAGTTAATTCCAAAGAAGGGAATATTCACTTGTTCCTCTACTTTGCTAACAATAGGTTTTACATTTGATTCATATCTTTAGTCAAAGTGTATTTGAGGGGCGGTTGCTGCCAGCTGGGTTAAAGTGGCCCTTCTCCAGAGATCCTCCCTGATGGGCCGCAGACAGCAGGTGACGGAGGATGAAAGGTCCTGGAAGACGGCGAAGTGGTCGCTCTGTGTTTTTCCCTCCAGGAAAACACTCTCCGAGGTTGTTTTTCCTCTTCTCATGAATCGTCTGCAGGGGACCTTAAATGATAAACCAACTGAAATGGTTTCACGTTTCTCTTTTCTTTGCTCAATCTGAATACATTTAGGGTTTTTTTCCTGCAAAGCAACACCTGCGTTCTGGTCCATTCCTCCCACTCACACCACCGAAAAAAGAAAAAAAAATCACCCTGATGCACCGACAGCAACACGTGTGCTAGATGTCACGTGTTCGGGCGACAGAGAAGGACACGGGTAAGTGAAACATGTCCCGACGGTTGTCATGTCCGGAGCTAACCAGCGGGTGGGTGGTATCTGTGCGACGTGTCTTTTGTCTCCCATAATAAGACGTGAGAGCTCGCAGACATTTGAATCATGTCAGCATCACGAAACGTCTCCTTCCTGGAAAGACACACAGTGCAGCTTGCCAGGAAGACTTTTTTTTCCCACTCCTGATTCATGTGTGTATGTGTGTGTACATGCACACACTTCACTTGCAGGCGTGTGTATGTGACAGATATGTGTGTGCATCCTTGCTTGTGGAAAACACAGGCTTTAGCGTGCGTATGTGTGTGTGTGTGTGTGTGTGTGTGTGTTTGTCCTACTGCAGCTGACTGGTAGATGGATGCTGGCTGTCACACCTGCCTGACTTTGTTCCTGCCAGATGCGGTGGGGTCACAGGGAAAGCGCCCAAACACTCATCAATCTCAACCATTGTCCAACATTCTTTCGGCTGCGGCAACAGCTTCCAATATCCATTTAGTCGCTCCAGATGCTGGCAAAAATGCTGACACACACAGAAAAACCGGGGTGGCCAAACATACTGACCCGCACTGACGGCACGGGTGGATGAAGAGAAGAAAAAATCAAAAAGAGAGGTCACTGGATGAGAGATAATCTCTTAAGAGCTCAAGGGAAAAACTAAAGTGTCAATCGGCGTCTCCCTCTGCGGGCTCGTTTTTGTCATTAGGCGGGGAAATAAATATCATTTGGTGTGTTTAGCAAGTGTGTAGTCCAGGTCTTTTCCTTTAATGACAGCAACGCCAAGCGGAGGCGCTTGGGAGTCACATTGAGAAGAGGGGCGGGCGACTGGAAGGTCTAAAGGATGCAAGTACAAAACAAAACCAATCACATAACAAGAGCAAACAGTTGTGTGGAGCCACACAGAGGAGTCCTTTCCATCAGCAGCCAATCGGCTAATGGGCGGGAGGGCGTGTAAACCTGTACGTACGCGCTCTCATCCTGCTGGGGTTGTTTTTCTTCGTTTTTGTTTTTCTTCTTACCTCTTTGAAAAGAGAAAATAGAGAGTGTAGTTTTTGAAATATTGATGGCGAAATATGCAAAAGTGGGAAGACGGAATAACAACAAAACGCGAATGCCTCTGAGCCACTGTGATGTCTTCAAGCATGGAAAACCATTCAACTCGTGTTTGTCGGTCGGCCGCTAGTGCTGCGGTTCCTGAGAGATGTTTTCATGCAGGGGGGGAGGGGGGTGCTAAAATGCTAAAATGCTACAAACAGTAATGGTGTGAAAATACAGCCCTCTCTCTCTCTCTCTGCAGCGTTTCTCTCACTTTTTCCACATTTTTACTCAGATCTTTCTTCTCCTTTTTAATTCCCCCCTCCTCTCCTCCCCCCCCTCCTCTCCTGAGGGTCGTGGAATAATGTACACAAACATAACAGGCGGACGGGATAAGCGCTCGTGTTGTTTTGCGGGGCGAGAGACAAAAAGAGGAAGAAATCATCGCAGCGTGCGTTTCCGTTCCCCGCACTCACTCTGATTGTGAAGAAACGAGAAAGTTGGGGCGAATTCCCCGCAGTATGCAGATGCACTTTGATGCTGTCACTCACACGGTGTGGGGCTTTTGATTAAGGCCTCGCCGGTGCAGCGGAGGCTCGTGACCGCACTCGGCAAAGCTGGAGCCATTAAAATCCCAGCAGCCATGTCTGTCTGTCTCTCTTTGTCTTTCTCCCTCTCCCAACTGGGCCACCCACTGGGAGAGACGTGATAACCAAAAGGTAACATTATTAATAAGTAGTGCTTGTAAAGCCCGGCATGTCATGGAATAAGTGAGAATCCTCCTGAGAGGACACAACGTGGCCTTTAATACACGTAGACTCTTGGAATTAGCCTGACTGCCCGGGTGGAAACTGCTACTAACTAAGTACATTTACCCAGGTACTACACAGCGGTATATATTTAAGATATGTGCACTTTACTTGAGAATTTCCAATCGTGTTTCACAACAATTCACATGGAAATACTGTATTTACTCTGCTACGTTTATTTGACAGCAGCTTCTTACTTACTGTCACACCTAAAACCCATTTTAGAGCTCGCAAAATGTGTTAGAAATTAAACCACCCCGGCAAATATATGAACCCACTAGAATAAGTTCCACATCAATCCCAAATGAACACGCTACTTATAATAAAGCGAGTGTTGGTTAATCTTCTCTCCAAACCATTTGTCTGTGTTATACTTGATGACAGTAGTCATGCTGGTTGTTTACATTAATATGATAATTGCGTGGGCGGCCTGGAGGGACGGGCTGTCAGTGCTGCCGACACGGTGACTTCCCCACTCCACTTAGGGACTTTTGGAGCTGCTGCTTCTGGCTACTTTCATTGTTAAAGAGTTGGCGACATTGGGCTGTGTATTTAGTTTAGAACACGTTTAATATCCTGCATACTCTCAATAATTATCAAGAATAAACTCCCTGGCTGCAGTAATAATATTCATAAGAATACAACACTTTGAAAGAGACCAGTCTGCATCGACTGCTACTTTAATACATGTTGCTGCCAGAGCTCCTGTGTGTATTTACTCAAGTATGTATAATTATGAGTAATAAGGTGTAAGGTTATGGGTACTTCCTGCAAAACATAAGTAATGTATTATTCTTTTTTTGTTTGTTTCAGAAGCAAGTTGCTATGGCAGCACAAGCTCCATGTTGTTGCTCAGGTGGAGCACAGCCTTCATTAGACATGTCCTTTCAACATGGTTGTTATAGCTCTGCCCTATTCATGCATTCATATGGATAACCTTACATTCGGTATATGCCTAACACCTGTGAACATACAGGCAAAAAATAATAAATAAATAGCTTTGATACGTTTATCTTCCATCTGTGACTTCCTATAGTCTTTTAAATAAGATGCCACATCCCCACAAGGTCCCAGCTGTATTCCTTTGTTGGATGTTTCGACCTTTGTTGCACGTCATCCCACTCCTTCTCTGTCCGTGTCTCCTGCTAATGAATGAACAGACTAAAAAAAGTCATTAGCAAAAGCGTTTTAGAGGAGTCACCCTTCATCGTATCCCTTGGATAGACGGAACGGCCTTCGTGGAATTGTTTTGTCCCTCTGCCTCCCAGGGACTCACAACTATTCGCATCGCTCCCCTTCTCCTCCATTACACCAGGAGTGCTGTTGCTTTGCCTCAACGTGTGCAACAATCAGACACCTTTTTGTCGCAGAGGAAAAGCTCATTTGGGCTGAAAACCTTTTACTGGTCCTAATGTGTGTAATGTAATGTGAAGTGTTGCAAGTCTTTGAAATGAAGAACGCAATTACAGCGTTGGATAAGAAAGACGTGTGCATGTGTTTCGCACACCGAGGGGCTAATTCACAAAATGACTGCGTGGCTAACCGTGTGTCTTTTGTATTTAAAGCTACATGGAAAACGTGAAATGTACCCCGAACTGTACTGCCAAACAAAAAGCAGCTACACAGTGACATTCTGCTAGCGTCTTCAGAGAGGTGGGAGCAGCTGCAGTATTCATAAACGGGTGTCCGCTCCAACTCCTTCATTTTGGGATGCAGAGAACGTTGTACCATGAAGTTAAATAAATTAGAGTCTCCTTCATGTCGGTTTTCTTTTTAATACATGAAAAAAAAGAGATATTTAAATAATCAATGCAGTAACTCTGCTGTGTCTCGCGCGTAAATCCGCAAAACTTTTGATGAGGAGACGCACTCCTGCTTCCTGCTGCGCTGGGATCACCGCTGGTATTTAATAAAGTGAAGAACAAAGCGTCGACACGGGCCTGAGACTCCCCTGTCCGGCTGTCACCTCACCGCATAGATCACTGCAATCAGATGCAGAACTTTGCAGGCCAGTTGGCCCTGTAATAACATTACAGCGATATCTTTGTGAATCAGACCTTGAGCCGTGGCAGGTAGCGGTTGCAAATGATCCACAATTCATGGCTGCTGTCAGCGGCCCCTATCCAGTCTTTGTCATCCCTCAATTTATCGTGTTTCCGCCCGCAGCGGCTGTGGTGTATCTTTACCTGCACATGTGCATCCATACGAGACATAATGACTTCCAGTGAGCAGCTTGGACTCTTTTTCCTTCAAGGTTCGGTTTCATCTGTACTTCTAACGCCACGAGTGACAAACATGATACTTTCTTCTCATTTTGCTCGTATTTCAATTTGATTAATTTCTGACACAATTTCCGAGTGACACTACACAGCAGACTTAGAGTGATGTTGTTAGTTTTTCAATGCAGTGAGCAGCCGGGACTCACGCCGATGAACGAGTCCCCAAAATACTTTCTTTTTTTATTTGGACAAGCTGTTGTATAAAACTTGTGTTTTAATGTTATCTGGTTATTATTATGCTTTATTCCTGCATGATGACAATATATCTGAGAATTTAACAAATACAATCCCCAATCTGAATGCTGTATTTGCAAAATAATACAAATCCAACATGATATAATGAGAAAAAAGTTTCACAGGAATTATTTTCTTCTCAAAAACGTAAAAGTTGCGCCTCTGAAAATCTGGGGATGAAATAGAATTAGACAAATCCTTTTTTATGATGAAGAAAGCACCCTATTGAAAAACCCTCGCCACACACACACACACACACACACACACACACACAAACACACACACACACAAATGTTTCAATTTAACCTTGTTGCTATAAGGAGCAGCACAATGTGCGTGTAGCGAGTGTGTGGTCAAACCCTGGACTGTGATTGAAGGTTCAAGTTCTCACAAACCCGGAGAAAAAGGATTCTCAAAGCAGCCCAGGTTTAGGAAAAAGAAAAGAAAAGATTTTTTTATTTTTTTTGTGCATTAGCGAGGTCGAACATTTGCGGCATGTTGGGCAGGGACAGACCGGGAAGCAGAGACAGAGTGACACTTACAGAGTATGATGACACTTCCACTCCGCCGCCCACTCCTCTGCACGACCACACTTCCTCTCCGCCTTTGCCGAGTCCCGGGGACATCTTCCATGCACGCTGGGTGTCACAGCAGACGGATGACTAGCTTCGGCAGCACCGTGCCATTTCCCCTTCTCACACTAAACTGTCACACACCCCCATCCTCCTCCTCCTCTTCCTCCTCCACGCTTTCCCGGCCTGCCGGGCCTTACTGCTTCTTGGACCGGACTGCGATTCTCTCTTTCACACTCGCCCGTATACACAAGGAGGACGGACGGGGCACACAACACGTATCCGCCCGCTGGTCCGCGCCTCTCTGGCTCCCGCTGTGATTTACACTCGCGGCCGTGTCACATACATCCCCCTAACCGGCTCCGGGAGCCTCTTCTTCTTTCCGGGCTAAGTGAGTACCAGATTGCATTCGCACCGCATCGCTAAAGGTCACGCTACAAGATCTCAAAAACACACAGCAGGCGTCGGTCATCACCGCCGGATTGCTAAACAAGAACAGAATACTTTACATGAAACGGCATAAAATCCATCAGCGCTGTTTTACAAACGACACTCTTGACCTTATATAACTGTTACAACTCTCTCTGTAGTATGAATGATAGATGATTTGGAGAGCGATGACTGCTGTGACTGAGTGCAACATTCTGGCCTGAACGCACACACACACACACACACACACACACACACACCCCTAAGCTGTGTGCCCAAGCAGCTCCCACCACCAGTAATCATTATTAGGACAGTTGCAACCGCTGCCAGGAAATTATCATAAGCAGCCTACTGCTGTTTTCCTCTGCCTTCCAATGACTGGAGAATAAAACTTGGAGGAAAAAATTAATAAAACAGAATTGGTCATGAAACAAATGCGAACCCCCAAGACAGCGCACAACAAACAGAATATTCAAGAGAGGAGGACAAACTATTGAGAGGGATGGAAAAACACAACAACACAAATGGGGCTTGCCCATGTGAAAGCTGCACGCTCTTTCAAATCAAAAAAAATTGCCACCAATTTGCTCCCGTTCAGATGTCTGCAGGGGTCGGCGGCTCGTTTTGGGGCCGTCTGTCAGAGTCCGGAGAGTTCTGGAAATGAAGTCTGCGACAAAGCAGGCGCAGCTACTGCATCCTGGAAGCAGGGGCTGTAGCAGCACTGCGGACCGCCATTAATTCTTATCAATACTCGTGCATTAGAGTTCATTTGCAAAACCGCATTAAGGCCTCTGGTAAAAAATCCGCCCCTCCTCGGCCGGCCCTTTAAACCTCTCATAAATCTCAGAGCCTCCCTTCTTCCACCAGTGTCATCGCAGAGAGCCACACTTTTCAATTTCTGGAGTGAGAAAGGGACAGGGGGTAAAAAGCCTCTTCCAGTATTACATCTTTTCTACTTTATTACCAGTCTTCTGGGAAAATGGGGGCAGCTTTGCAGCCTGGCTATCTGTTTACATTTTCTTTACAAGACTATATTGGAATTATAATTGTGTTCTATGGCGCCTTCTTTCGGTGCCTTGCTCTGTTTAAAGGTCCTGTGGACCTGGGGAGATGAAGAAAAATGGACCCCCTTTTGAGGGATTCGATTACTGAGGAAGAAAATGCAGCTGCACACAAGTTTTTTTTTTCTTTCTTCTTCTTCTTTAGCCTTTTCCGTTTTCCTCCAGGTGCCAATCTCTGGAGATGCTCAATATCAGAGCTGGAACAAACACACAAAGCGTTGGGAAATAATGTATTTCTGCAAACAGACAAAAGGAAATATAACGTGATAATAGTGTGATACGGGTCATTATGGAGTAGATAATTAAAAACGAGTCTGATGTTTCTGCGACCGACCACTGATCCTGCTGGAGTGGTATTACTAACGCTTTATCGACGTGGATGACTCATGTTCTCTCAAGGTTACCAGAGGTCACAGTACTGCATGTTTTGGGTTGCTTTGATGTTGCTTTAACACTGCGTTTAAAACCTGCGTGGCCTGAAAAAACACACATATATATACATATATTTATTAAAATATATATATATATATATATATATATATATATATATATATATATATATATATATATATATATATATATATATATATTTACACAGGTTTTGAATCTAGCCTTTGATTTATAATTCAACACAGTGAATCTTGTGTTGAAACAAACTTAACACAGAACTGAAAACTTGATGTCCATCTCAATAAAAAGATGTTGAAAAGTCATTTTCTTTCCCACTTTGCGATCTATTGCTTCGGTAGGATTTATCAAATACTGTAAATTTAAAAAAATGATTACAACTATTTGAGGAATTCATTTGTTTTGTTCCCCAACTCGTGTCGAGAACATAAAAAAAGAGAAAAGCATTATCGCCGCACAACAACGTGACATGCAGGTTGCACAAACACAGCGTACATATTCCATCACGGTGTGGATAATTGCTGATATTCCTGCAGCTCAACTACATTGCGTGGAGCAGTCGAGTGAGACAGTGAATTCGTATCCTTAATAATGTTTGGAATTCATTAAAATGCAAAGCTGCGAGCCCAGAGCCCAACCACAGGTGGCGATGAAGAGGAGCGCCGTGAGAACGATCCTCCGCATCTCCGTTGTCCATTTAACTGATGATTTCTAATTTTATTATTGTTGCTCTTCTTTATTATTTTTGCCACCATTTGAATGAGATGGGTTTGCCATTTTACACAACAATTTCCTGTGTAATATCATTCTATCAATAAGTAATTACTTGCTTGGCAAATTGCTGTGCAAAATGTTCATCGGAGGGGAGAAGATCCATATCAATTGTCATTTGCATAATGCAAATGAATCCACGGAGAGGAGAAAAAAAAGAACCCCCCCCCCCCCAACAAATAAATAAAAATACTTTGCTGGCATGGCTGCCAGTTGGATGCCAGCGCTGATGCTGGAAAGGCATAAGTGCCTTTGCTACAGAGCAGCACAAAGGTCTGCAGCATTTTGCAGTTAGCAGCAGGACAAGTATACCGAGTCCAAGCCAGAACTGATGGAACCATTTTGTTGTTGTTTCTGTTTGTTTTAATAGATACAACTTCAACGGGGGGAAGAAGACACACAAAAAACAAACCAATCTTTGACAAGTGGAGCCGGGTGCTGTTTTGTGAGCAGTTGTCCATTTGTTAGAACCCGGGCATTAGCAGAGGATGAGCTCCCCGCCACTCCATTAGGCTTTCCCCCTGACAGAGCAACACCATTCCAGCCCCCTGTTTACTTAACATGCAGGATCCGGCCCCGTCTATTTGCTCCTAATCAACTGATAAGACGAAAGGCCTTTTCTACGGCCCCTGGAGGATGAAAACCAAACTCCTAATGGTCATTAGTAGCAATTAAGTTCCGTAACTGGCACCCCCTCCCTCCCTCCCTGCCTGCTTTAGCTGCGTTAGCCGCTTAAGCGCATGTGGATCTGATGCGGAGTGAGCGGGGGGCCCTGAACGCAGCTCCGGAGCGTTCCCAGGATACTTTTCCTCGTACGGCTGAGGCCGACCACGGCCGCTAAGAGATGACGGACACGTTTCCCGTCTGATCGCCCGCTGCGATCGGAATACGTTGATATTTGCATACCGTGTGTGTGTGTGTGTGTGTGTGTGCGCGCTCAATTTAAAAGCTCGCTCACAGTGTGTCAATTGCTGCGTGACTCCCAGCCCTCTACCCTGCTACGCTCTGAAAGCGCCATTAACGCAGCACTCTGACTTCACTGTAATTGCGGCCTTGTCAAAGGCATCTTGAGGACACGACGCGGGGCTACAGTGTGTCCATCCCAGCATGCACCTCCCAATTAGCCAACTCAGCTCCTTTTGCTCGCAGGATTCAGGAGTCTTGTGATTTTTATGCAAAACCGCCGGAGATCAAACGGCCTCTGCCCTAATCCAACCTGGGGAGTGTGATCCTTATCGACGAACGCAGAGAGCAGAGAACATGCTTTTTCTCTTCCATGCCGGTGATGCAACAAAGGCAGGGATTCCGCCCCTTCTTTGTTCACGCACACGTTTTGGGCGTGCAGAAAAAATCCTGATCTGAAAATCCTGCTTGATGCGCCGGCGGTGTTTGCTGAAGTTCCACAGCGCGCTGCTCAGTTAAACCCTTCCGCCCTATTTCCATGTGCGTGTTACCTGAAAATGATCCCCCGAGATGAGAAGCTCACAGATGAATAACTGGATAATAAATGGGATATTACGACTATTGTTGAGCTAAACTGACTCATAAATATGTGCTATTGTCTTTAGTGAGCGTGAGCGGCAGCGTGTACTGTATGAGGACAAGTGTACTGTAGGATTCAGCTGTGCAAACAGGAACACAGGAGCGCCTCGCACACGTTAAACACACACACAGGAAACAGCTCTCGGCGGCGACGAGGACGGCCGTTGTCAGAAAACTGATAAAGAGGCTGCAGAGTGGTAATTACACGTCCCAGCATATCAGCGCGGTGTTTATGAGAGAAAAAACAGTGGGCATCTACAAAGAAGAAGAAGGTCATCAAGGCAGATATGACATTTGCATTTTGACTGCACACTCATGGCACACACACATACAAACACACACACACACACACACACACACACACACACACACACACACACACAGACGCATAGGTACAACAGACACACCAAAAGGATAATGTCATGTTTTCTTATCTGGCCACTCAGCGAGGCGCACACACACCGTGTGTTTGCACGTGCACCTGTGTGTGTGTGTGTGTGTGTGTGTGTGTGTGTGTGTGTGTGTGTGTGCTACTGCGAGCACGGATGGGCGCTGATAAACATGCCACATCTTGGCAAGTGGTGATTCAAGCGGGCGCCGGCTTCTGTAAACACTGGGAGTGCTGCACAGATTGAGACGGGGTAGTGGGACCTGTGTGACTGCTCCCATCCAGATGGAAGGCTACAATGGGTTTGGGGTTGGCCCGGGTCGCTCTCCCCCGATGGCAAACCATTCAAAGATCTGTGGAGCCATTAAAATATTGCCGCCTCGCCACAGCTGCTCCTCGTCTTCATCGGCTAACGGCGGCGGCCTTCGCGACGCAGACGAAGCACAGAAAGTAACATGAAAGGGCAGCGTGCCATTTGGCAGAGTGTTCCTCCTCTCAGAGGCGAGGAGTCACCTCAGGAGGAAGGGGGCACGGGGGGGGGGGGGTCCCTCCAAGACACAGCTCCTAGTTTTTGTGAAATTTCAAAGTATCGCTACGCTTCGTGTGCTGAAAGAGAATTCCCTCAAAGGATAATATTGTTGACAATGTTGTATTTTGGTATATTCAGTTCAATGCATGACTCAAATGGCATTCCTAATCGCACAAGCGATGAGCAAATGGAGCTTTTATTTTGTCTCAGCACTATTTTATAAGTATATTGGCAAAAACAAACCCCCTAGAAAAACACCATTAATTATGAATGGCAGCACATCGATGCTACACGCAGGTTAACCGGTGAACCGGACATTCTGAATTGGCTGTACGTGTGAATGTGAGTGTGAACGTGTCAATGTGTGTTGAGCCCTGTGATAGGTTGGCAGCCTGTGAGGGTGTACCCCTGCCTCGTGCCCAGTGCATGCTGGGATTGCTGCCAGCCCCCTGTGACCCAGAGCAGGATAAGCTGAGGAGATGGAAAGCTCTGTTATATTAACAAAGCCTCTCATGCATGTGCATACAATTATTGAAACGCTTTATATTACAACATCCGGTTCTGAAAAGTGAAGCCAATGAGGAAGTGCCATGAATTTGCATCATTTATAATGGCCATCAGGGGCGACTCCTCTGGTTGTATAGAAGTCTATGAGAAAATTACTCTTCTTCCCTCAGAAAACATTGTGAACATGAGTTATGTCTCAATCTCAAGTTTCAAGTCTTCTTCAATACAGCATGATGTTCATTTAGCAAATTATGGCGGAATAATTGAATTTAAGGCTTTCAAGCCGTAGCCCACAGATCATTGGGCGACGTACACTTCTTCTACACAGTCTATCTGTATACTATTTTAAATGTAAGTGAAATGAAAGTGAGGCCATTTCTGCTGTGACAGCAGCCATTACAATAGTATTTTACAAAAGTATTGTTGGTCTGAAACTTTGGTATCGATGGAAAATGTCAGGACTGTACTTTGTGCAATTTCTGTGTGTGCCAGCAGTGAGAATTATGTGTAATATTACTTCTATTCAAACGGCTACACAGAGAGTTAAACCGCTGGTGGGCGTAAATGGTGAGCCGTACAATAAAACCTCTCAACCAGCTTTTCTCACATTTTGTTTGTGGCTATACTGGTACAAAGTAATGCACTAGAAATGTAATCCAGGTAATCATGAGCCAGGAAACGTGACTTGGTGTGTAGTTGTGGGTAGTTGGTTGGTGCTCAAAACCCCAGACTTTCACCCAGGAGACCGCTGTACTCGTCTCAAGTTATTTGTCTTCTATAGTTATTTGAACAAAACCACAATCTATTCCCGAAACCTAACCAGTTAGTTTTGGGGCCTAAATGTTCTTCTCTAGTCTTCCAACCACTCAAAGCGCCTTCACACTACTTGTCATCATTCACCCATTCATACTCATTCATTCACTGATGGGAGGGGCTAAGGTTCCACCTGCCCATCAGGAGTACCGGTAGCTAACATTCACACACCATAGGCACCGCTACGGGAGACATTTGGGGTGAATTGTCCCATCAACATGGGCTAGCGGGAGCCGGGGATCAAACCGCCGATCCTCTGATTGAAGGACGACCCTGCTATCACCCTAAACACAGCAGGGACTGATCATTAAAACGCATCAAAAAAGATAAAATCCCTCCTTGTAGAAACCATGAGAGCTGTTGTGTGAGGATCTGCTGCTGTGTTGAAAGCAAAGAGAAAACATTCCTTGTCTCAACATTTGAACGCGAGTGTGACGTTCTCCAGTCAGTTAATATTACTCCTTTTTTTCTGGTTTTGTTTTCCAGCCATGTTGCCTCTCAAATATCAGTCCACTGCTGTCAAGGGAGCTCGAGGCTGAGGCGCTGTTTTTCACAAATATGTACAAAAAAATGATTTCATCCTCTTCTCAAAAACACAACAACAATATGCTAAGTAGCTGCGGCATCAACATAGTTTATACACCAAAAAAGTGAAATTCATAATTTGAACTTCAGCTCAAACTTCCTTGTCGGTAATTCTCAATAAAAAGC
The DNA here is from genome assembly GCF_910589615.1 of Taurulus bubalis. Classification (NCBI taxonomy): domain Eukaryota; kingdom Metazoa; phylum Chordata; class Actinopteri; order Perciformes; family Cottidae; genus Taurulus; species Taurulus bubalis. The sequence continues at coordinate 3,553,386 of NC_136592.1, forward strand.
GCTCCCCGTGGTTTAATCTTGTGTAACCGAGTCAAAACCCGCAACGCAATCAAAACCTACAAGGCTCGCCGCGTTCAAACACTGTGATAACTTCACTAAATGCTCGCGCTCCTCCAACATTACACCAGTCTGCTCTTTCATCAAATTCATCTGCGATGATGTTACACTAATTGGATGTTCTATTATTCATAATAGCAGACGTTTTTCTTGGAACTCGGCCTTTTATTAAAAACACAATAGAAGAAGACCGGGTGTTAGCAAAGATGTAGTTCATAATTCATCAGATAGAGGACGGGTGGATGTCCGATCCACAAGCACAACAACAGGCCGTCGCGGCTCGCATGAAGGCAATTAGCTCGACTTCCATACCAGACGGCTTGTACCCCCTAAAAGCTTTTCCGCATATCTCTGGCATCCTCTATTCACTGTCCCTCAACACCTCATTTGGTTGCCATCGAGAGAGACGGAGCAGCTGAGAGGGCCGGCGCGTCACGCCGCGTGTCTCTTTGTGCGCGCGCGGTTTCTTTGAGAACAATTCTCACATCCTGCACGCACGGCCATGATTCCCATTAGGCATTCATGATTCATCTGGATTTTTATATTATAACGTTCTGAATTTTTCATGCGTCTGCCCCTCTCCTCCTCCACTTCCCGCCCACCTCTTTTCTGATCCGGGGGAGAAGAAAAAAAGGCGAATTAATCAAACATTGGAGGAATAAAGACGGGAAAAAAAAGTGTCACTTTCACACACACACACACACACACACACACACACGTGCGCGCGCCTGTGTGTTTCCATCATCACCACCTGCTTGTTACATCCAGGGTATTTTTTCTTTTTCTTGAAGTCAGTTCATTTATAAGGCTCAGGCTAGATGTGTCACATGCACCTTGGAGACTCAAAAACAAGGAACATGCATTGTTAGAGGGCTACAGGTGTCATCACAAGTAGAGTGTAAGTCGGGTTGGATGCGGGGTGAAAGTGTCGCCCTTTTACGTTGCGCCCTCCCCTCCATTGGCTTTTATTTCAGCTGTTTTTTTTTTTACTCTCTGCAGAAGAGATCATTAAACCAAAATAATTCATTTGTGAGAAAGGTCAAAGCTACAGTCTGTTGGCACCCAGATACCAGAATCAGGAGTGGTTGCATTGAAGGGGAGAAAAGAGCATTGATTCTTCTGTGTGTGTGTGTGTGTGTCTACGTGTGTTTTTTATTGTCAACTCCATGATTGAGGTGAGCAACCTTCTGCCATCCACTCAGCGGGGATGATAATCATCATCTTTAATACCTGTTATAGGTGAAGACACCGATCTACAAGTAAATGTCAAATCCACTGTTTACCGCGGCCGCTTTGTTGTTGTTATTATGCCGCATGGGGCGGCGGGTGAGCGAGCTAAGGAAGGAACTAGGAGAGGAGTGAGGGTGGGAGGGAGTAAGGAGGCGGAGGAAGAGGTTTGAGGACTGTCATCTTCGAAATAGGCACTCACCCCCCCCCCCCCCCCCTCCCGCCATTGTCTCCACGGCCTCCAGCCCACGTGCTCCCAGTGAAACCGTGAAGCCAAAATGCACATCCAGTCGCACAACAACAACATCCGTTCTTAACCAGATTACTCCCGCAGTCCCAGTTTGGCTGATGGGATGTGTGTATGGGAGCAGAGGCGCAGGGATAAGCCGCCTGCAGCATTTCACATGCGCTGGGCTCCGTCCACAGGAGGGGAGCCGTCGCCCGGGGGAGCCCAGCCCAGCACTGAGCCCACACGAGCCCACTGGCACGGGGGTGCGGGGTCTTTAGCCGCCGCCGCCGCCGGGCCCGCAACCACGCTGTCAGAGGCAAGGGCCAATTAGCAGGTTTCAGGTAATTATAATCTTTTGATTTGACTAATCAGATTTGAATAATTGTAACCTCATTTACTGCTACCGACGCTTGGCCGGTGTTTTGACTGGGAAGCGCGGCGCGGCTTCATAAGTACGCAGAGCGCCCGACGTCAGGCTCAGAAGATCAGTAACACACGAGCCGCTGTTTCGTCTGACAAATCAACAAATGTTTAAAATGTCAGCGCGGGACGACGGCCGCCGTGGCTTCAGCCTGAGATTGCAAACGCGTCTCTCGATGCTTCGAAGAAGGGTGTAATCCAAACAAGGCAACGTTTTTGGAAAGGGAACCGGGCTAATTCAGCCAAAGCGGCGCACGAGCCGAGCTTTTGAGGTGAAGTGCTTTAATTCCTATAAATTAGTTAGAGCAAAGTTCAAGGCAGAGAGCCAGAATGATTTAGCCTGCTAAGCGCTCCACCTCCGCACAGGCCAGGCCCGGTGAGCCAGGGAGTGTGAGGGAGGAGAGGAGAGGAGGGGGGAGGGGGGGGGGACTTAATGAGAGGAGGGGGCTTTTGGGGGATTTCCACAGGAAGACTTTGACTGACAAAACACTGACACGGGAGAGGGCTAATCGCAGCAGCGTGGTCCAAGGTGAAACCATAAAGGGCCCATTTGCTACACACACACACACACACACACACACTGTACAACATGGATTTAATCACGCCGAGCCACAGATGCGAGTGATAGCGGCGAGCTTGTTATTTTGCTCAGGGACTCTGAAAGCCGCGCGAATGGATGTGCTTTCCTGTTAAATCATAATTGCAGCTGATGCATGTACACAGGAGAGCTTCCGGCGATCCTCACGATACTCTCAGCTGAAACATGATTTCAGCTCCCCGGTGAAAATAGGCGGGGAGGAGAGACGCAGCGCAGCATGGGACTCAATGCACGGCGGCCGCTCAGTGCATGCGAGGGGAGGGGCGTGTTTAGAAAGACAGAGAGAGAGTGAGTGATATTTGGGGGGGAAAAAAGAACAAGTCTGCCACATTTCAACGTACTTCACAGTGCTTCTATTAAATGATCACTGACAGGCTGGTAATACCACTTGGCAATAACGTTTAAGATACAAGCGGAAAGCAATAATGCCAGTGAGGATGAGGTCACCGGAATCACACTGCAATTTCTGCTCAAAACACACACAGAGCAGTTCAGAGAGGAATCTTTCATGGATATGACTCCGCTGACACTCCGGCAAATGTTTGCAAAGACACAAAGCTTCATGGACACGCTGTATTTACTGGTGCACACATAACCCTCAAGTCTAAATATACTCCTCCGAGCCGATCTCATTTCAGTCCATAACACCAATAACCGAACGGGCGACTGTACGACACGTACACACACGTGCGAGCGCGTACGCGTGCACGTACGCAGCTTGTTAATGGGAACCAGGACGACAACACAGAGCCATAGACAACCTGTCAGGCTCTTGGAGGGCAGCACTAATGTGATCCCACAGCTCTATCAGAGCCACCGCTGGGCCCAGTGTTTTATTACAGACCGGGAGGGACAGACAGAGGGAGAGATTGGAAAGGAACAGGGAGACTGTGACCATGGAGCCATTGATATAATGGCCCTGCCGGCATTAGTGATATACTGTACAGGTGAGCCTCGGGGAGAGAGCGGGAATGGAGGTAGAGGCAAGCATGTGTGTTTGTTTTTGTTTTTTCCCTCCCTTTCTTTTGCTAAATTACACAAGAGGAGGGGATGGAGATCTAAGAGCTGAGAGACAGAGGAGCTGCTGCTACACTGCAGCTCAATATGGATCTTTGTGGTGCTGCCTGAAGAGAGATTACAGAGCTGTATTCCAGGAGCTGCTGTGGGTGTGAGAAACCGAATGGCATGAAACGAAGTCCAACAAGCATCGACGGGGCTTTCCATTCCTGGATTTAATGACAGCTTCTGCTTTTTTTCTTTTCATTCAACCCGTTCCCACTATGGCACTGGAACCTGTGTCTAATTTGGGCTATATTTCAGAATGTATTATAGCCGAGCCAATGCTTATAATTTATGTGTCATAATGGCTATCAATCACTAGCGATAATTCGGCTAATATTCTCGTTAACTCCCACTCCCCGTCCATCAATCAGAGGCGGAGGCAGATATCCGCTCAATTGACGGAGCCGGAGTGAATGCAGATTAAAAAAAGGTCCGGGATCTTCGCTAATCGGGGGGGACGGAGGGGGCACATGGCCGCGACAAGGGGGATCGACCTTCGGTCCGTCTGCAGCCAGCAGCAGTGAGGCCTGCAGCAGCACCGGGGAGTCTCAGGCTTCGCCGGCGACTCTGACTCGCTGCCCCCGCATGGCTAAAACCAGACAGTTTGGAGAAGATTTTTAACAATATCACCGTACCGCACCGCATTGGCACCGGAGGCCAGCTTACTCTGGCTCAAGAGTCACTCTCTCCATAATCACCCCGTCACACAGAGAGGGGGAAGAGGTGGAGGACGGAGACGGAGACCGAGAAGCAATCCGGCCGAGCAGAAGCAGCTCGCATCAGTATTTATAGACTTATGTCCCACATCTTGTTCTCGCAGTCCAAAGAGCAGAAAGCAACAAAAGGAACAAAAAGTTCTGAATTGAATTCGATCCTAGTCGAGATGGTAAACATAGAATATCAGTGAGCCGTGGAAATGCCACTTCATCAGATACACCATTCAGTAAATGAATAAATGCATATTAAGGGCACCTGCTTCATTCTGAGAAACACTCTGAGTCAACGTCTCCATGCTGTGGGCTCTGATCAGCTCAATGTAAAACAACGGTTACAATATTGTAACCCTAGTTCTATGCGCACAAGTTGAGCCCTCTACTGGACTGTGAGTCATAGCACAGACATGCATCCGCCCACAGAAAATGTGCTTCAGCGTAGCCAATCAGGATGTACCTCCACATATATGTGTGGACGCCACAGTATACAGGGCAGCGCCACCAGCTGCCTGTTAGCCCACACCCTCTTCAGCTACAGCGCACCAGCTGCAGAGCCCACCTGTGCTTATAGAACTAGGGTTACAATATCGTAACCTTTGCTCTAACTTAAACTGGAAGAAGCGACAGGGCGTGTTTTTGTACATTATGTATGTAAGAATGTTCATTAGCGTAGCATAAGAAGTAGGCGGGCTGTGGCGACTAACCTCGTGCCGCCAGGCTCCGCCCAATAAAGCCCAGCAGAGGGCGGAGCCTGACGAAAACAGCGTCCAAAAATGCTTTGCGCTGGTTAGCGGGTACATCACTGAAAAAAGGTTGAGAACCACTGCATTAGAGGGTACCGCCTGTGTGAGCGAGAACAAGCCCTCTGCCGATACGATGCTACTGTGGCCCTTCTCGCTGGGAATCCTGTCAAACAGCTTGTTTGGAAGAAGGAAGCCTGTGTTTCTCTCCCCCAGCACACACAAAGACAAAGCCAGTGCCTTTCTTCTGAACATATCCATTTTCTTTACTGAATCAATAATCAAAGCCTTTTTCCCCCGTTTCTGTATCACTGTCAGTCTTGCAGTACAGCCTGAATAAATGAATATTAATGATTGATTATCTCTCTGTGCAAAAAAAACACATACAATGCCGTGAATACCAGCATTGGACAATGGGATGAGGGATCCGTCAATTTAGCACATCTGCACTACAATTGGGAAAGACTGGAATCCATCATTATCAATCCTCACACGCCATATGCTAAGTGATCGCCGGCAAGTAAGGGAGCCTTGGAAAGTTGCGTCTGAGGCTGTTAGATACGGCGGCGCTAACTGCCATCAATCTGTCTCGCACTACAAAGCAAAGAATTCAGATTTTGCTTTGGTGCAAACGCAACAACTTGTTCACTTGTTTGTCTTTTTTGTTCGAAGCCAATGTTTTCCCTTTAATGGCCCGGTGTAAATTAGCTGCTTCTTTGGGAGGTTTGAACGATTGAAACGGCTTTGATTGAAGAGGCAAAAATGGCAGGAAAACATGGCTGACGTTGTTGCGTTGGGTTTGGATTGGCCTCGTGCAAAAGAAGACAAAGAAAGTTCTTCAACAACACTACAACAACCATGTATGCTGAAGAACGCTGATTCTATTTTAAAACCCGGGTTACACTTTTTCATCATGGCTGTGCAATTGTAACTCAAGAGCTGCTTTCCCTTAAAGTACCCTCTGTTTGCCCTACATGAGAGTCTTTACTCGCTGAAGTGGCGTCTCCCACTCGTCGCCAACAATGGGCCGGCGCGTTGCCTCGCTACGTTGGAGCCCTATCTACCTCCAACACTCCATTTGCTTATTTCTACCCTTAATGACGGGATATTTCTGAACCGTCCCCTGGCTCACGATGAGTAATCCTAAAATCCCTTCCCGACGCCGTGTTCGCTTTAAGCTACAGCCGGAGCAGCAAGCTTTTCACAGCTGTCTCCCCTGCTTCACTTTAACAGGTACTGCATGTCCGCTCCCCCGACGCCGACGAGCCTGACGGGGGCTGACGAACACGCCACTCAGTGGATCACAATGTCAAGAGAAAATGACGCTGCCGGAGAAGAACAGCGAAGGGGAAGGCTGCTGTCACGCCTTGTGGCCGTCCCCCTCGCTCTTCCACAACCTCCCTCTCCTCTAAACACCCCCCCCCCCCCCCCCCCCCCCGCCCCCTTGCTTTCCTGCGTTTATGCTAATAGCTTCCGCTGAGAGAGAACACCGAGAATGACACGCCGTTAAAAATCGATGGCGCAATCTCTCCCTGTCGCTCTCGCAAACACTATCTCTCACGCCGCTTTCCCGCCGTTGGAGCGGTCAAGGGGAGCCGTGGTCGCAAGCCCAAGATCGGGGGACGCACACGCTGTATAATTAAGCCTTTAGGGTGCACGCATGCACAAAAACTACGGGATGGGAAGAGTCCAATCGTGGCCTGGACTTCCTGGATAATAGGCTCACAGCCACACACGCAGCGGAAAGGGGAGGGAAACTGTGCAAAATACACAGAGATCCGTGTGACCAATTTGAATCACACCTTTGATTCATTTTTTAACTAAGCGTAAGAAAAGGGGAAGAAAAGGGACCGGGAGATTTATAGCCTTAAACCAATACAGTGCCATCTTGGTTTAACATAGGACTTATCTCAGCTCTGCCAGGCACAGTCATGAGCACTTAACCTTGCAGTGAACGCAACCCATCATCATCATCATCGTTGTTGCCTCACAAAAGGCAATGCTGAGTTCTTCTTCATCCCCCCCGCCCCCTCCCGCCTGCGCCAGATCCTCGAATGTCCTCCGACGGGGAAAGATGCTCATACCTGTGACTAACCTGTCCTACAGTCAAGTTTGTTGCGAAGCATTACCCGAGGCCTCGAGAGGAAGCATCCTTCATGCACACTTGATTTTGCGCCACCAATCCTCTGCTGACAATCTGAGCAGCGCTTCACACTCAGGCCACAGGCGCGCAGCGTGATATTCAGAGTGTGTGAGCTCGGGAATTATGAGTCACAACTCCTTTATCCATCTTGTTCGTCCGTGGCTTTTCTTTTTCTTTTTTCGAGACACATTTCCCGGTGAAATATCCATCCATATTTAACCAGGTTGATATGTCAAATCTTTGATGCTCAATATCTGGCAGCTGAGAGCTAACCTTTAAATTCCGAGCTCACGTAGGTACGGCCACCGCGGCCTCGGCGAGTGCTTGTTTGTTCCAGCGTTCTGATGAGCAGCCCTCGTCGAATCCAGCAGAGGCTGCCTAATTGACTCGCCTGAAAAATTAATGCATCACTTAACAGCATTTTTGTGTTCGTATGGTATTTAGAGAACACAGGTGCAAATCCCACATGGTGGCAAATGTTTAATTGATGCAGCCATATGACAATGCTGGGGATAGAAGAAGAAGAAAGAAAGAAAAGAGGAAAGAAACAACAAGAGGAAGTGGAATTAAAAGTATTTAAATGGGCCGAGTGACTTATTTTTCTCGTGCAACATCAGCTTTTTGCTTCAGTGCTTTCAGGTGCCACGGGGTTGAAAATAAAATATAGTACAATGCACTACAATGTGTCGTAAACAATAAAGGTCCACCAATTAGGCAGCACAACACTGTTTGCAAAAGCTATTACTGAACAAGATCAAATATGTTTGATGGCCCGCATTCCTGTCCGTGCCAGAGAGGCTGGGTTGATATATATTCTGGGGGAGGGAAGCGAGCGCGGCAGCCAGACTGACTCTCCCCAGGTGAGGCCCAGCAATGAGCTGTGAACAAGCTGCTTTGGCTGCGCTGGCCAGCAGCCGTCCCCTCCTCTGAAAACCTGCCTGACACTTCCACACAGGCCAGGGAGCAGGTGGCCTTTAGCCGCAGGATCAGTCCACAGTTCTGTTCATTATAGAACCAACCATAGCTAAAATAAAGCTCTCTTAAAAAGCACCCACACCTCAAATAAACCTCTCCTATGTTATGCACAACTCAAATTAAACCGTGCCCGTATATATATATATATATAGAGAGAGAGATATTTTAAAAAATAGATCTAGCAGAAAATTGTGGATTAAAGTTAAAGAAAAAGAGCATTTCTCGTGCAAGTATTTTGTGTGGAAGATTCAAACTGAGGTGAAACATTCTGTGTTACTGCTACACAGTTTCTTGCATTTCAAGGACATCCAACACAGCAGAAAATGTTGCCATTATTTGATGAGAGTTTAATTATTTCCAAAGAGCCCCCACCCTCCCTCGTCCCTCTCTCTTGTCACCATATCTCTGCTCCCCCTCGACAACCAAAAACCCCTCACACTGCCCATGGGAAGTAAAAAAAAAAAATGAACGGAGGGAGCATTCAAATGGTCGAATTAATGTTTCCACACGATAAGCGAGCTTAATATAACGCTGACAATCGCAGCACTCACCCTGCCAACCAGAATTGGATCGGGTCCAGAAAATTCCTCCAGCACAAACATTTGATTCCAAACCCATCCTCTCTTGGCGCGGCTCAGTAATCTTTGTCCTTCGCCAGGACCGCTCGCCTCCGCTGCGGACCCACCGGTTTGTGTGCTTTTGGACTGGCCTATGATGGGAGTCATAGACACACAAGGAACACAAGTAATCCACACCAATAGCAAGGACATCCACAGATCCACCAGCATCTCTTCGGACCGCTTTGGCATCCTGTCGTTGTGTGTTTTGTTTGTTTGTTTGTTTGTTTGTTTGTTTGTTTGTTTGTTTGTTCGAGTCTCTTCTCTCTATCTCTCTCTCGGCCTCTGGTTTCCAGTCCCTCGCTTCAGATCAACAGCTCCTTCTTAGATAACAAGGAAAAGGTTACTTGTGTCCTCTTTGAACGGCGGAGCTTGCATTGATGGCGTGATAAAGGTCACTCTCATGGCTTGGCATGCCTCCATAGCAGTTGGTGAGGGGTTGAGGAGCGCAGCACAGCTTCCCGTTGGCGTTATTCCAAGGGGGAGACCTATAAGGGAGCACAGTGGATTGTTAGCTGTCTTTTAGTCGTGTGAGGAGTTGCCGTGAGAAGGAGGGAAGGGAGGGGGGGTGTAGTTTTCAAAAAGTAAAGAACAAATCAGATGAGACAGAGAAGAAGCGAGAGAAAAACACTATTTTGAATGCAAATATATTTATATGTATTAAAAAAAAATAGGATTTCAAAAACAGGGAACAAATTAAAATGTTCAGTCAAGATGTCACTACGTCATAACACATTGACATCTTGCAGACGTGACCCTTCATTCCAATCGTGTTGTCATATTATTACACCGCTACAAGCGAACAACAAACGGGTTTGCCTGTACTCTGAGGCGATCCAGTCCACAACATCATATTGCCTTGCTTTAATCTGTTGTTCTGGGGATTATCCTGGAAAAAAGATTTTGAGCAATTACATGTTCCTTATGATTAATGCGTGTTGGGTGTTATGGGCTGCAATCAGATTCCTCAAACACTGCATGCACGCAATAGTGTAAGCTGCAGATACAGTGGGTGCTGCAGGTGAGCGCTACAATGTCAACAGCTCTGCAGCTCACTGATATCATAGTAATCCAGATGAGATCATTGCGAGGGTATTTAGAGGAGGAGTTTAATCGTTGAATCAAATATGTGGAATTACAGTGGAACTGACTTTTTTGTAATCAACACGGGCATTAACTTTTTTTTTAACACAGAAAGATTGTAATACAAAATAATAAAAAAATGGCAAATGAAATACAACAGAGTGACACAGCTGTGCAATGAGGAAAATTACTTTATGTAAATGTTGCCCTTTAATCAAAGACAGTTTGAGCTTTAACGCCCATTCCAGCAGCTCAGTGTGAACAACACAGTGGCGCGCATTGTTCAGAATGCAAAAGCCGAGGAGGAGAAGAAGAAAAGGCACAGGGTTGGCTTTGAGCTGTCCCTCGGCAACACCTGGTGCAGGTGGACATGCTATGCTATGTGTTAGTTCTGCTAAGTTTTACTACACGCAGTACGTCGCTGTGGTCCCAGTGCTGAAGGATCCACGGAGGCATGTTCAAGGACAACACGCAGAAACGGATTCCACCTAAAAAAAATAAACTGCAATATCACAAAGTGTGGAGTGATCCGAGTTCCTGAGACATTCTCCAACTCACACGGAGACCAAAAGATGCAGAACCGGCTTTTTTTTGTCTTCATTTAATTAATTTAAAAAAGGATAATAAGGAAATATATAAAAATAATATAAACAAAAAATATGAACCATATGAAAATAACCATGAATAGATGTTTTTTTTTCCTCTCTTTTTGTGCGCATTTCAAGCCACGGTAGTGCGTGAGGAAGCAGACGGTTTCAGCACCACGGGGTGAGGACAGCTCCCCGCCAGAAAGCCGCCGCTCCAGACGGCTCGGCCGCGGCGGAGCTGTCCGAGGTGCTGCTTTAGAATACAATACAATACACAATACATTGTGTTCCCAGATGTCTGCCGCCGGGCGAAGAAATAAAGCCGCAAAGTTTTAACTACTTGCCGCGAACGCCTCTGCATTAGTCTGCAGCACGTACCCCGATCACCCGAATGCGCCCTCTCTCTCTCTCCCTCTCTGAAGTTTTACCCTTTGAGGAGACACCGCTTCCAACCAGTCCGCCTCTCAGTGCATCAAATGTGGGGCCAGAGCGCACCGGCAGTCCGTCAACGGGAAATAAAGCACACACAGGCGGCGTGTGTGCGACTTCTAACCGCGGCAGAGGCGAGGGAAACGTGAATAAAGAAGGAAGCCCAAGTTGCAGACCTTCCCGTGGACTTGTTCTGTCGCTCCGTGCCGGGGAAGGAAAAGAAGATGCACTGCATCCCCGCGACGGAGAAGTCCCGTTAAACCCCTCCAACGCAAAACCAGTGGTACCTGTTTGGGTTATGGAGCCCATCACAGCGGCGGGTGTACTTACCGGTGAGACTTGCATCCTTTCCCGCTGCTGCATCGTTTCACCGTTCCTTCAAAAATACGCAAAAAAAAGAAAAAAAGAAAGTCCAATGCGTTTCATACGAGGCGGAGAGGAAAACGAGCAGCACGCACAGACAGAATGAAAAACAACAACCGCGCAGAGGCTAGAAATCCTTCCTGCGGTTTGTCACGGCGGAGTGACAGTGCTGGGGTTGTGTAGTTGAGAGCTCCGACAGGCTCGCCGGCCGACTGGGAAAGTGAGGAGGAGATGGAGGAGAGACGCGCGCTGCCGAAGAGAGCCTCCCCTCCACTGCGCTCATTGGGTTGATGAGGAGCCGGGTCAACAGGCGCACAAATGAGTGCAAGCCGCTCTGCCCAGCCGCGGACGCGCAACACGGTTACCGTCTCAGACTGCCAGCTGCACCGTGGCTGCGGGTGTTACACATAGGTGTGTGTGCGCAGGTAACAGTCCTCTCATTACTGCGGGCTTCTCCTCCACGTCCTTCGAACTTGTGTCTTTGCGGAGGCGGCGACGCACGAGTTGACCCTCAATGCTCTGGGTTATTAGCGGAAGGAAAATAGGCCCGCGGCAATTAGTGAAACGAAACCTATCCGGCTCATTTACACCGTCACTCGATAGGCAATGGAGACGGGGGCGCGCATTGAAGCCCTGTTGGCACAACAGAGAGTACACAAACTAGTCCAAGTGTGTTCCACAGCCCCTTAAAGTGACACTTCGATGGGTTTAGTGTATTTGTATTCTCGACACATGCACGTGTCAGGCGCGTGAAAAACTAAGCCCCACATTATTAAACGACAAAGGAGCAGGGGGAGTGTAACACGGGTCTTATTAAGACAGTTAGTGGAAAGGTCATGCTCGTCATTGCAGAGCTGGATGCCAGTGTACGTGTGTGAGTGACAGCAAAGAGAGTGCACACACACACACACACACACACACACACACACACACACACACACACACACACGCTGCTGCCGTCCACCAGAGAGAGCCCTCTAGTGTTTGTCCGGCTACTTGGCAGCAGCCGAGCAGGCCTTTGGGGTGGCAGCCTTCGTTAGTACGGCCGGAGAGCACGGTCAGAGTATACTGTCTGACACACACATGGCTCCTTCTTCCTCTTCTTCTTCCTCTTCTTCTTTTATTTCTTCTTCCCACAGCTGTGAGACTCTCTTTACGAAACTTATTTCCGCTCCACCGAGTATTAAACACTAACATCTGCATGCCTTTGTTCCAATGACGGCCTTCGCCATTCCCGGCGCCTCAGCGCAGGCATGCATATTCAGTGAGTGGAGGTCCGCCAGCGCACGACCACGTGATGGTGGGAGCCAGCACCTTCACCACCACAGAGCCGCTCCTCTCAGGCCTCGCCTGGCGGAGGCCCCTTTGACCCAAGTGCCAGAGAACCCAATTAGCAAAGACATCAAGTCTACCATTATTTATTTCTGTACCGTTTAATTTTCTTCCCACTCACACTTTGATGTTGCAGCTGCGTTTCAGATGGGAATTCTCCAATCATCTCTTTTTAAAAGCTCCTGCTGCATAATGCATTAGGCTGTAAATGTAGAGCCATGTTTCTCTTGCTCCATATGAGTGAAAGTTTCATTGACGGACACATATCGCGCAGGGTTCTGTGCGCGTGTGTGTGCGTGTGTGTGTGTGTGTGTGTGTGTCTGTGTGTGGTGTGTGTGAGAGAGTGGATTGAGTTAAATGTATAAAAAAAAGACTGCTGCAGGGGACTGGTCGTTTAGAATCACTGTACAGACTTGAGTGAATAACCAGCAAAAAAAGATGGACCTGTTGTGGTGGTGTAATTACTTTATGATGCATAATCTCTCCCTCTCTCTTTCTGTCACACACACATGCAGTGCCTAACACAACACAGCAAAAGTGTCAAAGCACAAGCCCTAATTCATGCTGCATGCAACAATACACGACAGTATTACTGTTACTGATGGCATGCTATTTAACTCTCTGAGGTCTAAGGTAATTTTCTCGATTTTACATAATTCTTAAATTCAACTTTTCAGACATAAGTTGAAATCCCTATATTTACTTGTTACTTACTTTCCCTAACTTTAATCCATTTGTTTTGGTTGCCTAAGCTTCACCAATCCATAAGACAGAAAACACTTGAATTCATATTTTGTGTAACAATAATGGCTTGACAACATTGTGCAGATGTTGGAGACCTTTTTGGTCCAAATTTGTTTAAAATATTACATATTTTGTCCCAGGAAACTACTTGGTACGTTTAGGAAAAGATTGTGTTTTGGGTTAAAATAAGTACTGAAGTGGTTACTGCGGTGAGGAAATTACGTGTCGAATAAGTTTGTGTAAACCTCTAATTGCATGGGGGACACTAACATAGGTCTCCTGGGTGAAAGTCTGGTGGTTTTGGACGAACCCATTTGAATATGCAGAGTACAGAGCATTACTTCCCATATGCATAGCTCCGAACACTTTTTGAGAACAGCCTCGGCGTTGAAGCTCAGTCCTACATCCAACTCGTCTGGGACCAACGTGTTGTTAAAGAAGATCTCACTTTGCAGCTCTGAAAGAGGACCCACTGGGACCAATGCTCCTTCACTTCCTCCTCCCGGGATGTCTCTTCAGATCAGGTAGAAGCTCCGTTGACATCAGGTGAATCTGAAACTATCATTCAAAATCTTGCAAATGAGACGGTTCCGGCTTGAAATTAGTGATTAATTCCACTGGCATGGCCCCTGCCAGTGATCAAAATATCAAATGGCTGTGAAAAAAGGCAAAGTAAGTGGAGGGGAAATGGTCTTTAGAATCCAAGCATCCTCAATCGATCATTAGTCACTGCTCTGTCAGCGGTATTAATCACAGAGCTGTTGCAGTGTGTCTGACTTCCACGTCTGAAAGTCCGCATAACGAGTCACCGCCACAGTGGCCGGTACCATATGCAGATTGTGTTGTTGGGTTTAGATTTTCTTCTATTTTATTTGTGCAGCGACCAATCACTTAGAGCACACGCTTACCCGCTGGTATGCTGAGTCACACCAAGGTATTCTTAGTTGTCAGTACACGGCCTGGTGGAAAGGTCGTCAAAGACACATGTTGGTGAATAACAAGTGTCTGACCCGTCACTCAGTTTGATGACTCTTCATTGGTTCTAATCTCGACTGGCCAAGTTCATCCATGGCAACTGCAGCAAAATAGTTTTCTCTTCGGAAAGGTTCCTTCAAGGAGAAAAAACTAACTAAAATCTATACATTTATTCTGACCAGTGACCTCTTGTGGTCATGCAAATAGTGACTCTTCTCAAATTCCCAGAGGCCATATTTGGTTCCAAGTTAAAAACCAGTATCTTGGTTATTCAGCCCTGCTATTTTCAATTTAAGAATATTAGGGTTAGGGTAAGAAAATATTTCTTACTCCATGTGTTAAATACTGATTCTTGATCAGTGGCCCTTGGGATCTGATACTGACTCACCGAAGCACCTTTTAACGTCTGTGTTTCAACTCGCGCCAATGTACACTGACGTATGAAGAGCAAGACAGCCCATGTTGGGCGGGTGGTTGGATGCATCAAACAAACACTTTCACCCAGGAGAGCGCTGTCTGTGCCTGGCAACAACATTAAACACAACCTTATGGTCCACATTGATTGTTTCAAGACTTCTTCAATACAGCACGATGTTCATTTAGGAAATGATGATCTCAATTAGAGTAGTATAGACGATAAAGCAGGGTATGGTGCAGGGCTTGGCTACCTTGTGATTGACAGGTCCCTCCCACGGTGTTGTCCATGTTTCTGTTTCAGAACTTTAACCCTTTCCCTGTCTGTTTTCAGTTCATACAAGGTCATTAAGGCTCCTCCCTCTCGAGTCACTTCTGTTGCTAAATATACAAGATGGCGACAGCAACTCAAAGCTTCAAAAACTGTCGTCAACAAAATGAAGCATTTCGTTAGGACATGAAAGTCATAACCACCAGCTGTTACCAGCTGTTACCAGCTGATTGGATCATCGTTTCTTATCAGGCACACACCAATCACAGCCCAGTCTCACCTCAAGGCGGTCCATTTAAAGATGACTCCCTCCTCACTGATCCTTGCTACACCCATGCTGCACAGGCAGCGCCGCTGGCACGGCTTTGACCCTCCACCCTTTCAGGCCAGAGGTCAGGGGGCCGTGCTGCTCGTCTAATCCAGGGAGCATTTGTCAGTTTTACATTTGTACAACACATGGATACAAATCTATGACGATATCGTTCCTGACTGAACCACAATGAACACAGTCGCTCTTTATATAGAGTCTATTTTCATAATGTTGATTTATTTGATCCTATAGTTGTGTTGCTTTACATGCCCGTTACGTACTTAAACTACTTCAATCAAGTGCTTTAGATTGTTGCGTATTTGTAACGTAATAACTAAGTAAACCTGTGTCGTACGTTCATTTTGAAATGCACTGTGAGTCGGAGCCGCTGAACAAGCGTCATCAGTATTGGATGATTTGGGAGACAGAATGTCCCGTACACCACTTGTTATCCAGCTGAAACACACGTTGATTACCTGCTCACGCCTTCACCACTGTGATGCAGTGTGCTCTATTTAAGTCACGGCTACAAGTAGTTCAGCTATTTCCGCTGGCTTCCTGTCTATATTTTGAGATTGAAGTCAAAATGCTGTTCATTCATTAAGGCTTAAGGTTCGTCTCCACCAACCATCCAGCCGAGAGTCCAGCTGATCACATTTACAGTCCGTCTACTTTATTTTAATATTTATTCTCATGCTTTTTAACTGTGTTGCCATTGCATTTGCATTATAGATTCATCTGCTAGTCATCTTTCAATTCATAAATCACTTTGTCTTAACATTGTGACAAATGCAAATGAGGATTTCCCAGAGCCCAAGATGACATAATCAAATGTCTCTCTGTGTTTGACCACAGTCTGAAAGATATTTAGTTTACAGTGATGAAGAAAAGGCACTAACATGTATTGCTGATTAGTTTTGACTAAAGGATAAACTAATTGTTTAAGGGTAGGGCGAGATTGTGGTCATGGTTTGCCTGAACTTAATAACCTTAAGCCAGAAAACACTGATATGAATCTGTTTTAACAAACATGGCTTGTTTGAAGGCAAAATACATTGTGTTGGTCAGGTTGGACATATGTCTGCTCCAGTTATTGAGGATTTGAAACATTCATACTAGATCTGTGTCATTTTATATCTAACTCGTCTGCTACCACTTTATTGTTAAAAGAAAATATCACATTGCTAACGTTTGGGCTTTTGCCATGACCATCAGGGCAGAAGCGAGGTGATAGTGATGATGTCAGCGAATGACAATGCAGTTCATGTGCTAGCCTGGTTCTACATAGAGGAGGGAGGAACGGCTCTGTGTCTAAACTGACCAAATTATCCTCTGCGTGTTCTTCATCCTCCTTTCCACCTTGTCCCTGCCTCTTCGGTCATTAAAACATTACAATGCAATATCAGTACAAGTGCTCAACTCATAGCATGTTGCTGCGGGACATGAAAGGCTTGGAGATGCTCATTGTTCTTCGTTGTCAAGTGCCGCCCTCTCCATTTGACAGTATAATGTTAACAGCACAATTGAGGGCCCCAGACTGGTTCCTTCCATTTGGCTCCTTCAAAACCGCCATCGCTGATTTCAGGAAGCTTTTTAAAACACTATTTTTGGAGCTGTGAATTGTTTAAAATGTCAAAATATGCAAATTACTCCTGACCTCTTTTAAATCACAAAATGCGGCATTAAATCAAACTATTATTCCAGTCGAGAAAGAGGAGAATATGAAAAATATATCACATCTGCTTTAACTTAATCACCTACTGGGAAACCCACAGGAATCAGTTTGTTAAATGTCCAGGTGCTTTCTACACAATGTGTCATGCCTATGTTCCAAATGACTTACTATCATTGTTGTCTGTTTATGTTTTTATTAGTGCTATTTAAACAATACATTGAAATAACAATATACTAGGATCAGAAGTCAAAAGCACACAATTGATCCTTCGTTAGGTTCGACTCCTGGACCGCAGACCCATCATGACGTAGCATCAGCAGCTCCCTCCAGGGACCAACACCCAAACGCTCAATAAACTCTCAAGCTTTTTTCACATTTTCTTCCTGTTCAGGTTGGTTTGTGGGTTTGGAGTTAGCCGTGTTAAACGTTGTGTAATAATGATACTCGTTATCTGGAGAAGTTGGTCGGAGATCTACATTTCTAAAAACGTTACATGGAGCTAGCGTTAGCCGAGCGCTTTAGCACAAAAATAGAGTTGTAAAAGAAAGAGTTGCAGCTGGGGGCGGAGCTTAGCAAAGTTCAATTGCAGCCCATGCAGTTTTAATTGATATATGGAGAAACTATTTTCTAATTTAAAGTATCATACATTATCAAGGCATTTATTACACTAATTCCATGACTAATAATGCGTTGATAATAAATCATTTAGCAGTCTTGCATGTTAAACATGTTAGTGACTGAGGGTTAAACTCGGGCAGCGGACACAATGCACTACCAATCCCTCACACCTGCAGCCGCTGAGAGGTTTCGGGTGACGTCTGTGTTTGAGCTGGCCAAGATAAAAGTACAGCATGTGTTACATTAGCATTCCTAAAAGTCACACTCTAATTGGTTGCAGATTGGAGTTAATTGATTTAGCTGATAGTTGTAATGCTCCTGAAGATAATTAAGGGCAGTGTTGAGAATTCTGATATGTTGACATTTTGAGAACGAACAACCTGTAACGCGCGGGTACAACATAACGTTAACTAACAGCTTAATCATGCAAATTAAAAAAACACGGCAGATTTAATTATCACCGGTCGAATCATTGGTCCTCATTAATTACATTGGGCTTATTTATTCACTTTCACATATCTATTCCACTTACTTCCCAATTATGCAGGACAGTCCTCAGACCCCTGCTGATATAACAAACAGTGAATCCACTCCTGCTTCATTAGGGGATGCATGTCATAAGACGCTCAGGGGATGGAGGCACAAATACGTATCCAAGGTTGTAGAGCTGCTGCAACGAGAAGCTACAGCGTCAGAAATGAGCATTAGAATTGCTTAATACACATACATATTTTATGATATGCAGTCTTTTTTTAATGTGAGAATAGAAAGCTGCTGCGGTAAACTCAAGGTTTTCTGAAATGTCCATGTAGTGTAAAGATAAGGCTTGAATTGGAATCTTACTTTGAGTATCGCTGTGAGAAATGTTATGATCAGATCATTCACCGAAGACAACAACACCGCAACATCAGAAGTTATGCAATCTATGAAAACTGTGGGGGATGAAGCCACTGTGTAAC
This sequence comes from Taurulus bubalis, assembly GCF_910589615.1. Classification (NCBI taxonomy): domain Eukaryota; kingdom Metazoa; phylum Chordata; class Actinopteri; order Perciformes; family Cottidae; genus Taurulus; species Taurulus bubalis. Next base: position 3,571,927 of record NC_136592.1, read on the forward strand.
TTATTAAAACAGACGTTGTGCTTAGCGGCGTTGTTGGAGATTGAAAACATCTAAATACCCCTCCGTCACCGTGGAACCGTGGCAACGCCGTTCACCCGCTCAGAGGCCATCGTGACCACAAGAGGTCATTTTCTCGAAATTACATCATTTCTTAAATTCCCCTTTTTAAAGTCACTTGCATTATGATACATACTAATGTGTTGTATATCACAAATTACAGAACAATCTCAGCTCTCTATATAATGAGGCACCATTGTCATAAGACACAAGTGTAAAGTGATAATATAGCCCTATAGCTGAAAAATTGAAGTCCGATTTAGATTCAAAAGCAGTGGAATATATGAATGAGATGGTGGATACATGTCATATATTCCACTGCTTTTGTGAACCTAAGACCTTACTGAACCAATTTCTAGCACCACATGAGTAAAGGTTTTCACAAGAGATGTGAAGAATCTAAATCAGACTTCAATTTTCCCGCTTTAGAGACATATTTTCACTTTACACGTGTGCCTTAGGACAATGGTCACGACAATTAGACAGCAACAGAATTCACACAGCGGCTGGCGGTACCACGGTGTTGCACTCCGGCTCACATGGGAGAACTGCAGTGGCCTTCAGGTCACGTACAAAAGCCAAAGGGCTCTGCTAGAGCCAGTGCTCCTGTCTATTTGTGTCTATTGAGCCCACTTCACATGTAGCTGTGACCCATCAAAATGTGGTCATCAAATACCAACACTTTGTCAGCGCCCCATGGGACCTGATCCAGACACAGGCACCCTTTGATCTCTGCATGAGCCGCACCAGGCTTTCAACTAATTCCAAACCCATCCCGTCAGTATACGGCGGTCAAAAGAAAGGGAGAGGTCGTCCGCTCAGGGAGGAGGATGGTTGGTCCTGACGTTCACCCAGGAGACCGCTGTCCAAGTTAACGTTGATTTATTGAACCTGTTCTTTCAGCAGGAAATGCACGTACATTACTGTGTTTTGAAATTACATTGCAGGCATAGTTATTTTGACCCAAATCACAACCTTTTCCAAAGCACAACCAAGTATTTCCACCTAAACCGTAACAAGTAGTTGTGTCACAGTTCAGCTTCCCTTCTCGCCTGCCACTCAGCCCCTCGCTCACCTAATCGGCTCGTTCTTTACACCTGTTAGTCGCCCACACCTCGTCAGCTCTATCACTCTCACCTGCCCACTCTGCTGCGCCTACACACTTCAGTATTTAAACCCCAGCTTCACACACACTCTCACAGCCAGATCATTTTTCCACATTTATGCCAGAACCTGGCGTTGCCGACCCTGCCTGTTTGGACGTCGCCTCTGGCCCCGACCACGAGAAAAGCCTCAGCTTCCTCTGGGTCCTGTCTGCCTTTTCCACGTAAGCAGATCCAGGGCTGTTTGGATATTGTGGAACTGTCTGGAAGAAAACTTTTCTAAAAAACTCCCTGGTTCTGTGTCTGGGTCCCTACCACCACCCGTTACATAACCAGCTCACCAAGGACACCTACAAACTATGTAACGCTGCGTTGGAAGTTTATTTTAAAGGGATGCTATGGATGTAATCAACACAATTTAACAAAACATCCCTGAAATGTCCAAAACTAAAGCTAGAGGGGTACAGAGAGTATTATAGTTTTAAGCAGAGGGCCAATGACCAGATATGTCTTTGACGACTTTGGAAGGGAGAACATGTTGCAACACATCTTGATGCAACATAACAACATAAGCCCCAAAAGATGGCATACACACACAGTACAGATCAGATTGGTCCTTAGTTTGTAAGTATTGGAAATGTCTTCGCTCTCCATCTGTTGGTAGTTGAGTTATTTCAGTGTTGGCCGACTATCGACATTGTTGTCCTTAGATCTATTTGCTTTGATCAGATTATTCACCTGCAATGCTTTTTGTAATATCCTAAATTATAACGCTTGTGCAGTTGCAACAGCCTCAGTTTAAAATGTATTGTGCACTTGTTTAAGGTAGTTAGGTGAAGCGGATCATAAGGTGATACCAGAGCGGTCATATCCTACAGAGGACTGTCAGGACAAAGACCATTAAATACAGCAATGGACACAGTTTGGACTATTTATCTTCTACCATATTGTCCCCATGGCTGCTCACAGATGACGGTGAATGTCTGGTTATAATATATGTGCATTCAACATCAGAATTACAAGCCTCAAGTAGCCAACAAGCTATTTAGTAGATATCAAGACAGCGGCTGAAGGTTGAAATTGACATCCCCATTTGTATACATTGATTAAAGGTGAGTTTGTTTCCTTTATAGAAACCCACAGTCAAGAGAAAGCTACATTGTAACTTTTACATGAATGAGCTCTCTACATATACATCTCTCGTCTATGTCAGCCTCTCTGACGGCCGTGAGCATTCGGATACAATGGCAAAACTGAAAGTGGCAAAAAGGAAGTCATTTTGCATGAATCGAGTATAATGTGAGTGGAGCTTATAGATAAAGACAAGTGCTGGTGCAAGAGTTCTATGATGAGATGAAGACAGACATCAATAGACATTGATGGTTGTAATGAATAGAGAGAGTGCTGCCATAATGACACTTTACCTTTAATAGTGCTCATTAAGAAGACTTGCCACTTGGTTGACGAGGATGAAAGATGAGCTGTCGTCAGGACAGAGACGAAGGAAAGGTCTTATGAATCACAGAACAGGGGAGTCACACTGAGGCACACAATGAAAGAAGAAGGGTGAAAGTCTAAATAGGTGCAGAAGATACAGTAGGCATCACAGGTTTAAATATAATTGAAAAAAGATATATTGTATATAGTAAGACATTATAGACAGAAAGGGATATGATATCAAGGTGGTGTATACACTACACATCAGATATATATTGCATAGGCAGTGGTCTAGATCTATTTAAATACTCTATAGGTCAGGAGTATTAGATGTATGGCTATGTGAGAGTGTACATAAGTGCTTGTGCAGTAGTTTGGCGGGGTTGAGTAAGTGTGAGCAAGCAGCCAATATCAATAAATAACCACCATTCGTAACTCTCAACCATAAACAATAAGCAAAAGTGCTTTCCAACCCAGAACATATTGTTTCATTTACTGTGGGCGATAGAAAAACTGTGTGACATGAGAAACTAAGCAACTAAACTCTCTGCCAGCTCAGAGAGGCTGCGGCTGCGGCTGCGGCTTTCTCATCTCCACAACTATCAGGGAAGTCGTCCTTTGCTCCCCTCAACATTTTAATAAGGTCACATTTGAAAGTTGATGGTACCCTTTAAATTCTTGGTTGTACGCAATAAATGTACATTAACAGCTGAAAAGCTTTTGCACCAAAGACAAAGTGTCCCCATATCAACCAAAGTCTTCCCATATTCCTCCTGCAGCCTTCTCTTTTAGCATAATAACTCTCCTGTTCTTTTAGCATAATAACTCTCCTGTTCTTTTAGCATACCAACTCTCCTGTTCTTTTAGCATAATAACTCTCCTGTTCTTTTAGCATAATAACTCTCCTGTTCTTTGAGCATACTAACTCTCCTGTTCTTTGAGCATACTAACTATCCTGTTCTTTGAGCATACTAACTCTCCTGTTCTTTTAGCATAGCATACTAACTCTCCTGTTCTTTTAGCATACTAACTCTCCTGTTCTTTTAGCATACTAACTCTCCTGTTCTTTTAGCACAGCATACTAACTCTCCTGTTCTTTTATCATACTAACTCTCCTGTTCTTTTAGCATAGCATACTAACTCTCCTGTTCTTTTAGCATACTAACTCTCCTGTTCTTTTAGCACAGCATACTAACTCTCCTGTTCTTTTAGCATACTAACTCTCCTGTTCTTTTAGCATAGCATACTAACTCTCCTGTTCTTTAGCATACTAACTCTCCTATTCTTTAGCATAGCATAACAACGCTCCTGTTCTTTTGCATAACAACTCTCCTGTTCTTTAGCATAGCATAATAACTCTCCTGTTCTTTTGCATAACAACTCTCCTGTTCTTTAGCATAGCATAATAACTCTCCTGTTCTTTTGCATAACAACTCTCCTGTTCTTTAGCATAGCATAATAACTCTCCTGTTCTTTTAGCATACTAACTATCCTGTTCTTTTAGCATACTAACTATCCTGTTCTTTTAGCATACTAACTCTCCTGTTCTTTTAGCATACTAACTCTCCTGTTCTTTTAGCATAGCATAATAACTCTCCTGTTCTTTAGCATACTAACTCTCCTGTTCTTTTAGCATAGCATACTAACTCTCCTGTTCTTTAGCATACTAACTCTCCTGTTCTTTTAGCATAGCATACTAACTCTCCTGTTCTTTTAGCATAGCATACTAACTCTCCTGTTCTTTTAGCATAGCATACTAACTCTCCTGTTCTTTCAGCATACTAACTCTCCTGTTCTTTCAGCATACTAACTCTCCTGTTCTTTCAGCATACTAACTCTCCTGTTCTTTCAGCATAATAACTCTCCTGTTCTTTCAGCATAATAACTCTCCTGTTCTTTCAGCATAATAACTCTCCTGTTCTTTCAGCATAATAACTCTCCTGTTCTTTCAGCATACTAGCTCTCCTGCCGTTTCAGACCCTGCCGCTTCCTCCTGACCTGCAATAACCTGTTTCTGACGTTCCCCATCAGCCGACTGCTCCACTCGCCTGATCCCGTACCATTATGCATAGAGCTATGCAACATGCACATGGTTTCTTTGAGTGACAATAATGCTCCTGTGCAATGATTATGAGTGCATGTACACAGCAGAAAACTATTGATTCAACAAAACATTGTGCTGTGTAACCACAGGCAATTCTGTAATTTTCTTCAAATTGAATACATCCTGAAGCTCTGATGGGACACAGGATGTGTGTGATTGGTCACTGTTTTATTCCAAAGATTAATATAAACTCCAAAAGCTGGTGGTGTGTGATGATCCAACATAGTCTCACAGCATTGTCAACATTATGCTACAAAACCAAAGTTAACGTATGTTTATGCTTACATACATGTTTACAAACGAGGTGCTGGTGGAGGTAGCGGTCCAGAGGGAGGGGGGCAGCAATGGAGAAGGCCGGTCCACTCGATGCTTGACCTCAGTATAGGGGACTCCAATGTAAACCCAGTTATAGACAGTCTGAGCAACTGATGGAGTAAGAAGGGCGAGAAAGTCGATGTTCATGTCTTTGTGGGTCAATGTCGACTTGTTTTACCTTACTAACGTAACTTAAGTACAAAAAGGGTATTTATTTTACGGAACAAACATACAAACTTTTCTTGAACCCAAACTAAAACTAAACCTAAAATAATAGTTGTTATCTTTGTTGCCTTGACCTCACAAAATAAAGCTTTAAACTAAATAAAACAAGTGGAAATGGAGTAGCAGTTGCTGACACTTCCAAAACTGATGCTAGATGTTTACAAAGAGCATCGTAGTTTGAGTTTCGGGATCATTGTTTAGCTGTCCTCGCGGGAACATTGCTTTTTTTACTTCATCCTCACAGCTCTCATAACGTTGTTTTTGTCCGCGGCAGACGGCTAGTTTCGGCAAAATACATCTTAAAACTCATCTAACTACATGCAGTATCACCATTTAGTTGAATTTTAAGCAGCTAAAGAGCCGGATACATACAACACGAGTTGGTGGCGACCAAAAAAGAGCTCCAGGGTGATACTGGACACACGATAGGAAGGAAACGTGATTACAAATGAATGCTGCATGTGTAAATAATCAATTATTCAATTCAGTTTATTTTGTAGAGCCCAAAAATTAAAATTACAAATTTGCTTCGGAATGAACAACGTAACACATTCAATGAATATGACAGAAATTATTTATGAATTGAGTCGTATGCATGGACCACGATCCAACTATTTGCTATCAAATTCTCTATATTAACAATAAATGGGATGCTATGTCAATGTTGTGTTCACAACTTGTCTCGGCTGCCCCCGAGTGTCCGATGGCCGAATATTACTATTAGTTTGACTTATTTTCTCGAATTCTAAAAAGTTAACTTGATAATTTGAAATATCTCAGTTGTTGCAGTATCAATCCGTGTATCGGGCTAATGTGTAACTACAAACCCAGAACAAATGGCTCATGTAACTGTGTCACTGTGCATATGTACACCATATATTAAGAGGTTTTGATTGATCTATCTATACATCTCTCAGATCCTTGGCAGTCCATCCTGCATTTGAAGATGAAGTTAAAATAGCTCGCGGCTTGGCAACTAATGGGACTACCTAATTCCTTTTTTTTTCTCACTCACCAAGACGAGATCTCACAGGGACTTCCAGTTTCTAATTAATAATTGGTATATGTGGCTGACGCTCTGTGAGATTATTTGAAGTCATTAGAAAACTCCCCCTTCCACTGAATCTTAGGAGAGAAAGAAGGCGACTAGCAGTCCTGCAGGGACACAAAAGTGTTTTGTTCATGAAATTTAATTGCGGCATCCACAAACTTGTTCCTATGAGTATTACAAAATAATGACTCTGTTCTAACATGAAATTAAAAGCAAAAATGTTGTTTTTTTTTCTTCTCCGGGCCGGAATAATCTTAATGGAAAAACATTAATGCTAACACCATAAGTCCTGTTGTTCTCAGCGCCTTACTTCATTGTTTGATGATAAATTGCCACTTGTCCTGACTTTCAATCAAATTCCCTCCGTTCCTTTCCTTTGTTCTCACAGAAATTGTCCAAAAACCGACAGCATAATGTGAACTGCTGTTTGATGACAAACACCGGGAAGTACGGGATCATGACACATTTGTAGGATACGCAACTTGCAACAGCTTTGAGATCATGCCTGACAAATAGGCCTACAAATAAGATGTAAAAGAAGAACAAAGGGATACAGATATCATAGTGGACTTGTGGAGGGCAGCAGGAGGAAAGAAAGGCACTTCAGGACGGGAGCGTATGGAAAGGGCTCGAGGAGAATGGAAAGCATCAGGACAAACCCATCTAGGCTATTGATTTATTGGAGGGTATAGTCTTAGAGACGGGTGCAAGATTGATCAAATGGAAGGTTATCCTTACTCACAGAGGCAAGCTGTTTGCCAATATCCATCACTGGAAACTCAAAATGGCTCAAAGGATCCTTGACATTCCTCAAGACTGCAGAGCCAGTGCAGGTTAGGAGATTCTCTGTGTGCAGAGGGATCGTTTCAGACTCCACACCAAGCGAAAGGCTGAGCCGTAAAATCAAGGTTAGTGTCTGTTTGTTATCAATACAATCTGCATCTGCTTCTCTATCTATCCACCAGGGCTGGGTGATCATATTGTATCACTATTATTTATATATATATATATATATATATATATATATATATATATATATATATATATATATATATATATATATATATATATATATATATATAGTTGTTATGACACAGACAATTATTGTGATGTAAAGTATCTCAGTTATATTTGTTGGTATACATCCTAGATCATCCTAATTATCATCATCCTAATCATTTTAAGTATACTAATTGTTAAAAAACAAACATAAATCTTCAAACAGTTTATCATAAACCCCACATTGTGAAATGTTTGCAGCCAGAATCTCATTACTTTGGACATTTTCATTGATCAGTAATCAATCTGCTTTTTGCAGCACCACATGTTACGTGTTGCTGGTGCACCAGGACTGTGTGTGTGTTCTCATACCGACACTCGGTCCCTCGGTCAGGACCCCTCGTCTCCTCTCCCACCAGCCTTGTGGCTTCATACACTCCTTTCCCACTGTGAGGACGTGATGCTGTTGCACTGGTCCAGTTCTGCGTCACAGGCGTACAGGCCGGAATTCAGGTTTAGTAAACAGTGAAATCTTTCATTGTTTACTTCTTTGATTAAAGTGGTTACTCGTTCGGTTCTGTTTTTCTTAAATATTTATTATATTTTCACTTCATCATCGCACCGAAAAAGGAGCGTAAATTATCGTGCCGACCAAAACAAAACAACACATGAGTCAAATACTCGCACTCTTTTTTGGTCTGTGTTGGTTTCCACCAACTCCAAGGCAAAACAATAATTACAATAATTAGTTTAGCTGCTAAATGCTCCACCAACACATTCAGGCTGCCATTTAGTGCTGGGCAGGTAGCGTACAGGGGAAAGTTTGAGACCTTAATCACAAAGTTGGCCACAATGAAACCCATCACTAGCTTGGAGGAACCACAGTCGGATTATAATTACCCCAGGGTGTCACCTTGACTCATTTGACCTGTTATTAATATAAACAACATTGATTATAACATCTCTAAGTACCCCTGCCCTCTGTGTCCTCCATGGCCTTAAAGAGGATCCCCATTCTTGGCTTTAAGTAGCAACACACCGCGATGTCTCGTTAGCTCAACTATCCATCTCTTTACATGAAGCTCATTGGGGCTGTGAAGCTTTTGATGCCTTTTTGGCATTCACAGTGTTCAATGAAGTATCTAAAAGTGAGTTGTTTTGCAACGGTTACAGTGTATGTCGGGACATTCAGCTGATGTATGCGCTGTACACAACACTTTGACCCTAACTGTGAGAGCAAGCCAAGCAGAAAAGCAACAAAAAGCAGTTTTTGAGTGCTGCTGTATGCTAAGAGGGCTCCGTGCGCATCCACCATATATCCTGAACCGCCCCGACTGCTCCGGGAAGTTATGGCCTGTTGAGCATCTATTAATTTGCATCTGCACTCGTGTTGACAAGAATCACCACCAGGTTTACTGGCCTGATTGTTTCATCTGTCGGGGCATGGGAGCAAAATGAGACACAATTAATTCCTGTGAACAAAAAAATCCACCCTGTCCATTAATCTTGTAATTGTAACCGAACACGGAGGAGACGGCGGTGGCCGCTTGTCAAGTGGGGGATGCGAGGTGATGGAGATCCAGTCATCATACAGACCGACTGCCAAAGCTTTAACACACTGGTGATCTCTTTAAGGACATTTTCCTGCATCACTCGGGTTTTTTCCGGGTTTCATGGAGCTAAATATATCATCAAATATGTGAGCAACATAGAGGCTCAGGTTTATACGCTTCCATTCTCCAAATACATTGACAGGCTGCTTACAATTAATTATGTATTTTTACACTATCAATAATTGAGTTGACTTTTGTTTGTATTGTAATAAAATGAGTCCACGATGCCATCATCTGCCTTATTCTTATTTATAAAATGGATATTATAAAAACAGAGATACTGTGTGTTCTCACAATGGAGCCAAAACATGTTTTTAAAATGTCTTTTATTTATATTTATATAATAGTTATGCTTAGGGTTAAACTCCCTTTTCAGTATTCATGAAGCTAATTTTCAACAGGTTTCCCTAGAAAAATGTATTCATACTAAAACACTTGATTTGGTTTCAGAGAGACCTGTGAAAACAAACAAAAAAATTATGATTTTTAACACAAATTTTTACTTTCTCTTTATGAAGTTTAAAGCTACTAAGGGGAACTCTCATTGATTGTTGATTTTGGTGGTCCTTGTGGACAAAAGCAATAGTTTCTTCTTTTTTTATGAAGCAGATTCCTTTCAGAAAACCTCTCAGTTAACTGCAAAGCGGGTCAGACACAGTGTTGGGGTAGTTACTCAGAAAAAGTAACTAGTTACAAGTTACTTCTGAAAATTGTAAATAGATTACTTTACTAGTTACTGCATTTGAAAAGTAACTTCACTACTAGTTACTTTACTTTCCATTTTTTTAAGCAAATGTCCAAATTAACCGCAAAGATACATGGACAAACATCATGGCCCTTTCATCACTTTATTTTCAATGTTCAATAAAGGGCATCTCTTAGCCTTTCCACATAGTGTATTGTAAACATGTAAAACAAAATGGCATATAAAACTCAGCCATTAACTTGAACGAACATTAACCCTGTTCACACTGTCTGACCAAAGAAATATGCCTCACTTTAGAATCACAAACAGCAGGATACAAGAGGCTGTATGGTGGGGACATTCAGGTCAAACAGCATAACACATTGAAAACAGGCTTTTGGAAACATGAGACCCCACTAAACCAAATGGGGCCGACTCCTAAGAACAAAACCAGCTTGTTATAGGAATCATTGTAGTGGTTTAAGAAAAATAGAAAAATTAATGGCACTTTTTCCCATAAAATAGAAACAGAAATGCACTTAACCCAAAAAATAGAAACAGAAAATGCAATTAAATAAACAGAAAATCCACTTCATCATTGCCTAAATAAACAGAAAGTGCACTATATGCTATGAAGTTTATCATTTTTCTCTATTCCCTAACCCTTCAAAATAGCGATTGTATCGCATGAGTAAAAGTCTCTTGAATCTTTTACCCGACAGCCTGTTCCTCCTTGGGGTCAGAACAATACTGCCCAGGCTGAAAGCCTTTCCACAGTGTTGTAACTTGTTTTATTACACAATTTACTCTTATTGTGAAGAGCATGTAAACAGGAAGTCCTTTTACTTTGAAGGCAGACAGTACAATGATACGTGCTTGTTGACGCTAACTAATGTTGATGTTAAGTGTGGAAAATATATACATGTCTGGTGCAAGAGCGCGTTGTTGAGTCGCCATTTTGTTATTTTCCAAAGCGTTTCCAATGCGTTGAGCACCACAAACAAAACCCAATCTCCATTGCTTTGGGTTGATCTGCATGGCTGGATTCATGTGCCTCTAAAGGTAAGTGATAAAAGCTGCTCGGGTGAAGTGACCCTTAAAAGAGAGTGCTGCCATGCCACATATCCACCTGTAAATTAACATCTTGTAAGCAATGACGAGGATTGAGTTATTCACATTTGATGGTGCCATAAATGCCTCATGTACAGAAGTTCTGAGATATATCAGTACATAGTTGACTGTATAAGATGACATAAAGCTGCATGTGTGATTGTTTTGTTATCATTTTATTTATTAATCTTTGACTTGTTATACTTAGTGCTTTACCTGCTTTTGATTGAAATGTAACACCTCTGCACCCCGACTCGTCTCTCAAAGAGAAGCGCCAGGTGTTTCACAGATAGAGTGATCCGTCATCCGGTACGCCGTGGTGGTGTGTAGGCCGCTATATCATAAGAAAAGTCCCAGAGTTTCCTCTGCAGGCGCTTGTGTCACGCTCATCACGTTTGACAGCTGTTCAAACTTCACCGCATCTGCCTATTTGGAGGAAAAGTCTGCTGCTATCATTAGCACATTCACAACATTGCCATATTGCCCCATTTTTTTGCATCTGTTCTCAGAAGTAAACTGTAACTGATGGTATTATCTAAAGCCGTGATTCAATAATCTGGCTAATCCTTTGGGACTTCTTAGCACTGGGTGTTGTAGGACTTGAACACTTGCTGTGCTCTTGGAAAAGTAGGGAGCCTCAGAGTCAAGAGTTGAAACCATGGTGTGTGGGATAAAACTATTTCTGGGATTAGGATCGTTTCATTTTGTAAAATTAATGAACATGCTCTACAGAAATGAAGAAAGCGTTTATGACAGCACACAGATGATGAGCACAATATCAAATGTGACTGATTTAAATAGTTGCTTTTATCAAAATTCCCATTTACTACAAACGGCAGCATTGCCGTGTGCCAGCGATTAAAATGCATGCTTGTTTAGGGGATGGGCTGGTTTGGAAGGACCCATTTCCATTTGCAGTGGTGCTATGTTTAGACTGGAGGAACACTAAGGTCATAAGAAGCTTTAGGGTGAGGAAAAAAACAACACAAACCACCTCCTCCCCTCCATCCCTTATTCCTCACACTTTCCTGCAAACCCTGCCATTTCAGAGATTTATAAATAGTATTAAGCCTGTTCTTGGCTCTCTTGTCGTTATGGGCCGCTCCGTTTGAGTGGCGGTTGTCAGGGACAATTTCAATCATACTTTTATAGAAAAGGCTGCTCACCGAGGAGTAGAAAATTCCCTTTGAGGAGGCAAAGTCTTAGTTGGAAGAAAATTGAGCACACCAAATGGTAATCTATTTTGGCAAGTAATTGTAAAAAGCATCAGTATTTCAATGTTGCCAAAAGTCTCTGAAGCTTTCAGGTAACCACTTTAACTTCACGCCAATGATTTCAAGTGTTCTGGCAACGGAGGAGCACGATAGCGTTCTAAACTAGTTCATGTGCCTTTACATCTCGTGAGTCATGCATCTGCGGGTGGTCCCTCCTACAAGGACAGCTTTCTACAGTATATGAAATAACCTCTCTTATCATGGCATACATGCATAATTAGCTGCACATCTTTTTTTTCGTTCTTTTTTTTCAGAGTGGAATCAAGCTTGGCAATAACACATTGTGTCTAGACGCATCATGTGCCTAATTACCGGGGGTGGGGGGGTAAACAAATGCCCAACACAGCTGTAATGTATGTGTCAATGCTTCGATGCTTCGGTTTATGCAGAGGAGGTCAGGATCTGGTATGGAGGTGGACCCAAACGCCGAAGCAACAGCTCAATGTCAAATTATAATAAAACAAAACTGGGGAGCAAAAAACAAGGAGCAGAAAGGGGGAAAAAACAAGTATCTAGACAGGACAACTTACGGGACACCTAACAGGAACAAACAGTACAACCCGACAAGGGGACAAGGTAGTGAGGCACAGGTGGAAACAATGAGGGCAGCACAGGCGAAGAGAATACACAATCAGGGACAAGGCAGACACACAATCAGGGACAAGGCAGACGGACAATCAGGGACAACCACAGGGGCAGGAAGTGCAGGGAACACAGAGGACACACAAGACAAGGACTTCACAATAAAACAGGAAACAAGACAAACCAACATCATGACAGAGAATCTGACAGGCATCAGGGAATATCAGCCCTAAAAAAAATGTGTTTATCCCTTTTGGACTCAGAAGTGAAAATATATGAAAATAACTGATGTAATTGGCAGAAAAAATGTCTCAGGTCTGGAGCATTGTGTTTTGCAGAAGTTCTCCATTTGTTCTGACAGAGGGAGTATGATTTACACACATACTGCAATAATTACGAAATAGCCCTGACTCTGGGAATGTTGCGTGGAGCTCTGCTCTGTTTGGTGGAGCTCTCTGCCCTCGGGTCCATGAGACGCCTGGAGATCTCCCATACACAAGACACCCACTCTGCTCCCATACTTTTCAACTCTCTTTGCCTGCCAGCGCAGTAAAAAACACATTTCTTTCACTTCTCCGGCATCTCAGACTTATTGTAAATGCTACACGTGGCATTATTTGACGGGGTCTGACGTGATCGCACCGGAGATGTTTTTAAGCTGCCCTTTTCTTGTAATTGTATTTAATGAGTTTCAAGCTTAGCGTGCCGGTTCTGCGCCACAGGCAACTTGCCTTTACCTTCTCCTAGCAGTTTGTAGGAAGCGCCTGGTATTCTCAGAGCTGATCAGACTCCTGATGCGCTCCCAGTAGAGAAGCACCCCATACTGTCGTTATTTTCTCCTCTTGTCACATCATGAGAAAACAGAAGAGTTCCTTTCTTGTGATTGTAAGCAGGAGAAACATCGGGAAAGTTTGACGCTGCACCAACAGAGGAGTGGGATTGTCATTGCGATGAATCGCTTCCTCGGTTCTGTCTTCTCCGTCCTTCCTTCCAGCCACAATTCCCACTTCCCCAAGTTCCTGCAACTCTATTTACTTTCACCGCCATTATCCGACTGTCCACCAGAAGCCCTTTGGCTTCCCTCATCCTGGTCCTCTGGCTGCCATATCCTCCTGCTCACCTGTGTCTCATTCCCCAACCTCCATGTCAGTATATGTACCAGACTCCTTTTCCCCAAGTCACGCCTGTCTTTCCATTCGAGCTTTTGGGTTCAAGCTTGATTTTATTTTTCCGAAGCCATGAGAGTCCGAGCTAAAACAATCTCTCTAAACAGATTCTGCATTCATATGTATAGAATCTGGAGGCAACGAGACATCGGAAACGTTCTGGTTTCCCCTTGTTGTAAGTGTAGTGTTGACTAATCAGAGCAGCAGAGGTGGAACAAATTGGCCGAAATACAATCCCAGAACCTATTTGGTGGTGGTCTGATGACAATTTACCTTTTTTGGGGGTTTAAAATTAGAAATTGCTTTCCATTTCGGCAAACCGCATATTTTGTAATTTTGTAGAAGAAAGAGTAGCATTATACATATGTTGCAGGGTAGCCACTCTGCCCCAGTATTACAAATGGTAATATTTTCAAACAATATTGCAATTCACTTTGATAATGAGGACTTAACCATGGATTTAGGTAAATATAATGCTGTCTCCATAACAAATAAATTACCCAAATTACCCAAATCCAAAAAAAGAAGGGCTGAGCTGCTGACATCACCTTCAATTATTAAATATAATGCCATCCAGGACCAGCGACCACACAGTGGATGTGTCTTCCCCACAGACTATATAAAAAGTGGTCAAAGTCACCGTGACGTCATTGGTTTGTGGACTGACGTTATGGAAATCTCGAGTTCATCATTTTTGCCATCATTATGTTACAATTAATTCCCACAAACTGTCAATCAAAAGGTAGCCACGCCCCTAAAGCATCCCCTGCTTTATGGTCTGTTTGACTCTAAATGGACCATCATTTAGAAAATGAATATCATGCTGTATTGAAGAAGACTTAAAACTAGAGATTTAGATCATAAACTCATGTTCAATGAGAAGTGGGGTGATTTTCTCAGTCTTCGTTTTCCAACCAGAAAAAATGAAACCATTGGCTTCATTTTTCAGACTCAGAGGTAGCCGCATGGATCGGCCCTTAATATGGATTTTTTTTTTCTAACATAACCTCTAACCCTACAAATGAATGTGGATAGCTAATGATGTGGTCCTTGACTTTGGAGCTAATGCCTGCTACTTACTGTGATCCAGTAAGCGTGCTAACATTTTGGAGAAGATGAACACACCGTTCAAGCCACTTGTGTTTGTGCATTTTAGTTTCATGGAAACGTGATTAAGACCTCCAAAGTTCATGGATGCTTTATGGTTTGCAGTAAGGGGAATATGTTTATCTATTCTCTTCGTTCGGGTATTCAGTGTAATATCATTTGATTGCATCAGTTCTTCAATTATTCAAATAGTGTTTTGCCCTTTTGACACACATGTCCATCTGTAGTCAGAAGACCCTCCAAGCTATGGAGCTCAATCCACCCACAACACAATGACAAATGTGTGCGATATTCCAAACATACACACATCTACTTTCCATGCAAAGCAGGCTTTAATTGTAGGGAATTTGAATTGAGCAACAGTGACAGGTACATTTAATTGCCAGTCAATGGAAGTATCTGGAACAGGATTTGTCAGCTCTTGACATTTTAGTGTTCTGCTCATGTTGTTAGTGTTCAACAGGCAAATCAATGGCGCCACCTCCGAAACTATTTGCAGCCATCTTTGCCCAGGTCTTTCTCCTACTGTGTCAAAACAACAAGACCAGGAAAATACTAAAAATATGTTGACAAGGGCAGACTGCCTACACAGCCTCTGGACCCAAAAAAAACGAAGAATACGAAGGAAAAAACACTTCACCTTCCACAAACCCCTTGGAGTCGGACCCCCCCTTTCTATTTGGATCACTTGCTCCTTGTTAAAAGGACCCGGCCCTGGACGGAGCGGGGGTGGTGATACCCTAATGAAGATGAATATTCAGCTGCTTTAGAAAGGCTCCTGGAAGGCTGCCCAGCCTGCACTCGCTGTTCCAGTCAAATTGGCGGCACGGCGAGGGAGGGGCCCGACACGCTAGTCTGAAGTGGGGACGTCGGGTGGAGGGCCCAGGGGCTGACAGGCAGGGGAGACATGCACGCCTGTGTGTGTGTGCTCCTCTGGCAAATGAGCAGAAAGGGATGCATAATCTGTCTGTATATACATATGTGTGCATATATACACACACACACACACACACACACACACACACACACACACACACACACACACACACACACACACGGACACCAGAACAGTTCAATAGGGTGAGGCAGGAAGCTATGGACTTGTTGTGCACAATAGTAGAGGATAGATAGAGAATATACACATTAATATATATATATATATATATATATATATATATATATATATATATATATATATATATATACATATATATATATATATATATATATATATACATATATATATATATAATTTCATATTAACTATACAAAAACACGATAACTTAAATAATGTAAAAAACTTACTTATTTTTTTGCTCTTTTATTTTGTTTAACTTTCAAATGTTTAAAACAAAATTTTTAAAACTGCCACTGTAATCCAGAAAAATAACATTTCCCATCCCATAATGGAGAATGCTGATTAGTTGTATTGGAGCATCATTCTGTAGGAGACAGGGTTCGGTGGTGTAAACAGAACCTGAGCCAGCAGGGAGAGAGCTTGAGGGAAGTGAGGGAGGAACGGCTCGACATCGGGTTCTGGAGGCGGTTCTGTAGTTCACCAGTCTCCTTATAGGAGTTATTACCCTGAGAATGAATACATATGGTTGGAATATATGATAGTTTTACCCATAATCCTTACACTATTCCACCCATGTAGAGATAAATAGGGTGCAGGCAATGAATACAGGGGGAGTAGCCAAACAAACATAATTTTATATAGTAGATATATATATATATACTATATATATATATATGTGATTTTCTCTTTAGACTCGCATGGATTGGACTTACAGAAAATGATTTCATCAGCATTGCAGTGTTTACAAAGTGAAAGTATTTGGATTCATCGACGTAAATGGAGAAGAATTTAGCTTCCTATGCTTTGCTAGACATTCACTTCTGGAAGTCATACACAGATGATGCTATGACTAAGCTGCTCGCCGTGAGTTCAGGTCTGCACTACGCGTTGTTGAGATGTTGACGTGTGCATGGTGACTGTGCTGTGAGGCTTTGTGACCTACAGGTACGCACAACACCCTTCTGCATAGTTCTGGAACAATGCTTCTGAACGTTCAAGGGACCAAATATACTTTATGCTTTATATATAATATGCTTTTTTTGTCCTTGAATTTTTTTCACAGATGTGATTTTGTTTATTTTGTGTTTTTACACATTTATGGCTAATTTTTTGATGCCCCAAGGCAACACAAATAAATTCATGAAATGTGTATGAGACAGTTCATTTTTGCACAGAAAACTGTCAGGGAAAAAACTATTTTTCAAACATTAATTGCAAGTGAAAATGCTGTAATTTAACAACAACAACAAAAAGAAGCAAACCCATTATATTTCAGTGGGAATTGCGACAAAATCGGAATGATTCGTTTCTAAATGGGTGCCGTGTTCAAAAGCTCAGCGCTGCCATGTACAGTCACAGTTCAGGCTACCTTTGGCCGCGGCTGCGAGCCCAGTGCTGCTGCCAGGTGGAGAGGGGAGATGGAGAGAGCCGGCGGCCATTAGCGATGTTGGCTATTGGAAGTGAAAAGAGAAGGAAATGTGGGGCAGCTTTGCCACCCGTTTGAAGTAGGGACAGCTTGTTTGTGAAGTGGAGGCCGAGCGCTCGGCTTTCATGTCCTGCTCTCGTGTGACCTGGGGAGACCTCACTTCATAAACCATATTGACTATATCGCCTGGAAAAAAAAAAACAGAAAAACAGACACAATCTATTCCAACACTTATGGGGCTCGGAAGCCTGAGGCTTTATGAAGTGAGATGAATGACAGAGTGCTGGGAGTTTCAAGGCCGGCCCTTGACACGACTTACAAACAGGCAAACATTGATGTGTCCTCGAGTATTGACGCATTATTATATTAATAATAAGCGAAGGGTTTTAATTTCAGGCTGCATAACAATACCAAGACGTTTGTTCGCCATTCTTTCACTCTGCGATCCCGTAAACGTTTGCGTGATTTTTCAAAGTGAAGCCATGCAATTGCGAGTCCCCCCCACCGCCTTCTCAAAAGTTGAAATCTTATGCTCTTAACGGGAGGTTCTTTTTTTTTTTTTTTTTGGAGACACAACTGCTGATCCAGCTCTCGGGATGAGGGCTTGAGAGACTTAGACGTTTTTTTGTCGTCTCTGCATTTCTCGGGAGGGAATTGGCAGATTATTTGGTCAACCTCGATCAGTTCCACCACAGCTTAGGGGGATACATGCTCGCTGACTAATATTGCCCGGAAATCCATCAAAGTCAGAGGGCTTGTCCCCTTTTTAAAACGCGTGTGTTCCAATCGAGCTCTCGGCGAGTCAAAGCCATCGCAAACAGCGGCCATACTCCGCCTGCTACCGACGCTGACGGATCCCGATGGAAATGAATTATGCCGTCCCGGAGCATGAAAGTACCTACTGTAATGTGGAATGAGACGACAGTAAACGCTAATCTTCAAAGCTCTCTTATAACTTATTGCAGTTTTCTTTGCTGGTTTAATATCCCCCCCAAAAAATATAAAATAAAAAATAGAAGTTAAGATGCTTTTTAGGGACACCCTCAAGAGTTTTGATGGCGGACACAGAAATGTCTTTCTGTCGTGGCGTCTGATTGTTAGACGTCAAAGCAGCAGCGGGTGAGAGGTGATTGCAATTAGGAGAAAAGTCAGTAAGCTGGGGGTCATTGACTAGAGGTCAAGTAGGTTGAGGTGACAGGGAACAGCTCATGAGTACCAGCTGTGTCAGCGTTCTGCTTACTTGTGTTCATCAGGCTGAGGGTGTCACAGGCTACGCTGCTTGTAAAGGTGGATGAATTATGTCGACATGCATGTCTTCTGACCGCATCCGAAGACAAAAGCGTTGATGGCTGTCCCTCAGGGCAACTTGAGCGGAGGTGATAGAGCCAGCTGTCCAGGCCAGATATGACGACATATGGAGACACATTAGGGACAACGTTTGTTTAATGATATACATACACAATAAAAATGCTGAAATTGATCTTGAACGCTAGTAAAAAAAAAAGATGTTGTTTTTTTCAATTCAAATATGATTTGATTTTCTAAATCTCAAAAATGAATTTAAAAATGACTATTACGACTACTTTTTATACTACAATCACACTTTGATTTTACTGCCAAATAAACGTCATAAAGACGATACAAAGAGATGTTGGGGGGGTTTGCCTACCTCCCAAATTATTCAATTGGTGACATTTTATAATATGGTTGCAGTCATTAAGGAATGAGTGAGGAACGAATCACAACCGAATACTTGATGAATCTTTAATGAGTATTAGCTCAATGGCTCAGAAGGAGCTCTGGTTGACTGTAAACCAGCCGCTGAGTGGGCAATGAACTACAAAACGTGTGTCCTTTATTTCCAGCGTGAGTCTACTTGAATATATAGAAAGCCTTGGAACATTTTTCTCTCCCTTGAACAAACGGATGAATTCATTTCGCTGGACTTTAGGACGAGATTTAATTTGAAATAGTATGCGGTTGAAAGCAAAGGATCCATCGGTCTTCCTCGCGGGGATAAATTGTTATTCTGTTGTTGTATTTTTTATTCAGAGACACAAATAAATGTGTGTTTGCAACAGAAATGATGAGTCAAGGTAAAATGCGCGGTATTATAGATCTATGCCCTCCTACGCCTCAGATACATTAACTGTTCTCTTCTTACCTCCAGCCATGACCAATGTCAGGGCTCTGCTTCACTCAGCAGGCCGCCCAACACACAAACGCAGGCCGGGCAACGAAAGCGCACAATTTCACATTCCTTCTGGTCCTCGGCTGCAGCACGTGGCAGAAAAAAAACAGTTATTCAGCACAGGTCCCACGGGTTGGCTGTCTCCTCGTTTGTTAATGACGAGCATTTGGGGTAGCCATCGATTTCCTGTGGCACTAATTAAGAGTAGACTCATTAAAGCGTTTGCAATACATCCTGCGTTAACTTTCAGGTTGTTCTTTTTTTTCTTCTTCTCCCGCTCTCGCTTTTCACTCTACTTTGATGGTTGTTTGTCTTTTCTCTCGCTCGTCGATGGAGACGCTGATCACGGAGAGATGGCAGCCATGCTATGATCCTCCCCTCTCTGCCATCACTCATCTCCAGTCCCACACATCCAAGCTGCAGCTCAGTTAAACGCGGAGGAGGACACATAACTGGATCGTCTGTGTTTTTAATATGTTTCAATCATTTAACGAGCGTCCTCACGTTTGCCCTCTAGGCTGAGTTTGTTCAATTCATTTGGATTAACGTGCGTAAACAGAGGTAATTTTGTCTGCTTTACCACAAATATTCAAGCACCCGAGGGCCACGGCGGTTAATATTAGTGAGGGATGAAGACGGAAAAACTGTTGACTCCGACACCAACTAAGTTGAATAACACTGGGAGGTTTCTGAGCAGACGTTCACATCCATTTTGGGAGGCAATCTGTTTTAAAAGCCCATTCCTTCTTATTCCGAGCAGCCGTATTGATCGGTCCAACCGTCCTCCCTGTATGTGTGTGTGTGTGTGTGTGTGTGTGTGTGTGTGTGTGTGTACGGCTGGTGCCAGGTCGGGTATCTGCTCCTGGTGCCGGCTGATGTCCACGTGCTTGCAGCCCGATCACAGTTCACAGAGTAATGTTGCCCTAGTTTGGGCTGTAAAGGGTCACCCCCTCACTGTCTCCTGCGCCCTTTGCGGTATCTCGCGACGCAGCTCTGGTTCGATGGTTTTGCTTTTATGTCGCACAATTTTGAGATATTCATCCACCTGCAAAATGTCTGCTGTTACCCTAATAAAATAAAGGTGAAAGCAATTTTTTTTGTAGTGCTCAAATCTTTGAAAGTTGACATTTGAGAAACTCAACAGCAGTGTGTCTTTTCCGAAATAATGTCAGCATTATCCACACACCTCCCTGCTGACAGGTTTCTCTGATTTTACCAAATAAATAGTCCATATAGCCCCAGCAAGATGTGCGGATTATCCTTTGAAGCCTAGGCGTTGTTTTTGGAAAGACGTGTTGCTGAAGTAGATTTTTTACATCAATGCTAATATTTCCTGTGTAAACGACGTTAGCTAGCAATGTGCTACGTGCTCAGAAAGAGTGAAGAAGGAAACACACCATGCTTCACTTCCGAGGCCACATGATGTTTTCCCTGCTTTCGTGGTTACCAATGATCATGCTGCATTCAATGCCATGCTGGCAGTAAGGAAAGAACAGGTCAACCTCCCGTTGTTCCATCATGGGAGCGTGGCGTCCATGCATCACGCAAAGAGGTATTTCACCGCTTTTGCATAACATTAGGCCGTCTATGCAGCAGAAAGGCACCACATTGGTGCTAGAGGACCAGATAAAAGGGGCTGCGGTAGAAATCCTACAATAACCAGAATGCACTTTGCTTGTTAATAGTATTGTATACCACAGGCATCCAATACTATTTTTTGTGATGACACATCACGGCTACACCGACCGTTTCACGGTGAGACTTCAGAAAAGAACTCACTGCTGTTATTGCTCCACGCTCCGACGCCTTTCTTTTCTTTAGTTTTATTCTTTCAGGGATCCTATACTACGTCTCCAGAACCCACAGCTGGTGTGTAACGTTCCACATACGTGTGCCCCTTCCTCTGTAACGTTGGATTTAACAACTTCATCTTTTTGAGCGGTGAAGAAGTACAATCTGTAATTTAACAATCGAAAGCAAAATCAATGACAAGGGGCTTTTGCATGGTTCATTCGCACCCATTGTTTTGATACAAAGCTGGTTGAAAATATTCCTTTAGAGATGGCTCACCCCTTGTAATACCAGCTATGTTGGTTTTACAACCATTTTGCCGTCAGTTTGTTGACACTTTTCTATAAGTGTGAGATTTTGTCATCAGAAAGGAATGAAAGAGGAAAAAAGATTACAACCAGGAGGCTGATGTGAACATGTTTCCCATTCAGCTGCTCATAATTGTGGTCTATTTCATATTCAGCACATATAGCCAGCCATGATGATGTCATTAATCCGTTCTCCCATAAAACTGTAAATACAGCACCATGTACGAACACAGCGGCTGCTCTTCAGCCAACATGATCCAGGTTTGCTTTCAATGATTTATCATTCTGCTGCTTTATTATCTCATACATCTCTGGGATTTTTTATTTTTTTAAAGAATATACTTTGTAAAGTAAAATAAAAACCGTTGCAAATGTCACACCATCTTTATCACAGTGCACATGATGAACGGCTCCGTTGGCACTTTGCAAACACAACATTTGTCCCATTATGACGGCAGTCACTCTCTTCCTCCAATCGTGCTCTGCTAGTGGGCAGCGCCTGGAAAAATGTGTGGAATGAACAGCCTGCAACAATATCAAGTGTTAGCAGTCAACTCAACAGAAAGCTAATGAACCGTAGCAAACAGCTTGTGGGGTGGAGGGAGAGAGAGAGAGGGAAAGAGGGAGAGAGAGAGAGAGAGCTTCATCGGCGGCTTGAGCGTGCTTAAGTGAATAAACTATATCCTGAGGCTGGTGGAAAATAGACATAATCCATTGACATGTATACAACCCAAAGTGGGAGAAGTGGAAGACAGTGCCGCACTGAAGAATAGACGTCACACATAACGAAGATTCCACTCGACTCCCGGAGAAATTAATCACACAGCGACTTTGCTTTTCACTGCTTTTTTTATTTTGCAGTAAGAAATACGATTTCAGTTAATGTTCAAATAAAAGGTTGGACAAATCTAGCCACTTTGGTCAAGGTCAGGGGAATAATATTGCCTCATTCATAAATCTTTTCTTCAAGTCAAGAAATCAACCAATCAATGAAATCCCATGAACCAAACAAAACAAAACAAAAATATATGTTAAAAAAATCTGTATTATACAAGTTACCTTGAGCTTTCAAAATCCAACGTTTCCTGCTAAGGAGGTGTCCTTCAGCTTCATTACATGTTCTGCTGCTCTTCATCTCACCAATCCACCTGTCTTTTCTATTGTTCTTCCTCACTAACTAAAACCCTCCATAATGTAGTGGTTTGTTGTTTGCTTTTCACAAAGGTCCCCCATGTGCCAGTCACTGTTTTCGGAGCCATTCTTTTTTCTCTGGCTATGTTGACCATGTGGTGAAATCTAACTATAGTTCATGTAATGTTTCAAACTTAGTTCCTGAGGAATTTAGAGAAATGTTCTGGTTAATTTAGCGAACAAATGCGTGAAATGTTGTTAATACTTCTTGTGTAGCACTGAAGGCCGACCGCCTTCACATTAAAATATCTTTTATTGTGATGGCCATGCAGGAGAAGTACAGGAGAACTCAAGAAGTAGCTCCCAGCAGCAAAGGAACGCAAGCAGAACAGAAACCCCTCCAAGTGAAAGGATGTTTGATCATGTCTGGTTATTGGTCAGCATCAGGCGTCCCTGTTGAGGACATAAATTAGAGCCATGCTGTTAGACTGGCGATGCAGTGTTTTGTTGTCGACTCTACATTCATCGCCCTGCTGTCGTAAAATAAGCACCGCATGCGTATTAATCAGCTGGAGAAAATAGTCCGCGGAAAATGCTCCTGTTTGAGTATTGTTTGCTGAAAATTGCAGTGGCCATCTGTTTTTGAAAATGACAAAGCTGTTTTTACAAAATATGAGAAAAAAAAAGAGAACGTTTGTGACCCATTTTCAAAGCTTTATATCCTCAGTAGGAAGAAACGGGCTTTTGGTTGAGTGCCCCAGACAGGAGGGAATTTGCTGTGTACTTTTAAACAGACTGTTGGTTCGCTTTCGGATTTTCTTTGTCGTTGTAAAAAATAAATAAACAACAACGCCAGGTTTTAAGAAGTGCTCAATCCATGGATCTTCAGGAGAGCAGAGGAACAAAGGGGTTCTTATGAATTTGCTGCCTCCTCCTCCGTCGCCATTGCAGCATTTAGACAGTGCTATTAATTAAGATTCAGGTCCTGTGACTCCTCACTCTGAAAAGTTCCCCGCCTGCCCGAGTCATCTGCCCCAGCGTTGTGATCCTCAGCTAGTCCTCCTCCCGCAAATCCTGCCCCTGTTTCCCATGCAGGTGTTGGACTCCCAGTGTGAATGGCAGCATGAATGCTAATAGGTCGTTGTAATAAGGTCTTTGAAGTATGCAATACACTGTTGCAGAATCATAATGTGAAAATCCCTCTTTGAATCGAGAGACTCGGCCCTGCTTGACACGAGCGGGCCTCTCTCTCTCTTTCTCTCTCCCGAACCCCTGTCTTTCTCATCCCACACACACACACACACACACACACACACACACACACACACACACACACGTCCCTCTCCTCCCCATCTCCCCTACATCTTTTAATAATCACTTCTGGCAGGAAGACTTGCCTTCCTCTGAAAGGTCTTGGATGACAAGCATGGGTTTCCAAACACCAACGTGTGGTAACCCGTAGCGATCCGTGGGAAAAAAAGTGAGGGAGTGGACCCAACAGGGAGGGGGCGGGATTATTGGTTTAGGAGGGAAATAGTGGGGGCTTAGGAGGGGGTGGGGTGCGGTGGGGTTGGTCGGTGGGGGGCATTAGTGTTGCGTCATCGGCTGAGGATGCGGTGGTTGTACTGTATCAATAGCAGATTTAGAGCAACTATCTATTCACAAATAGTGAAGTCTAATTTTCTATCATTTCAATGGAGCGGCCCATAGTTGTCTGGAACTATTGATGAAGCGGACTTTGTAAGCCCACCAACACATTGCATGTGATGTGCTTTAAGGAGCACTGCATCTATTAAAGCGGGGCTCCATTCATCGCCTGGCTTTTCACACAATGACCATGCTGTGTTTTGAGGTCTTCACTTGAAGGCTGTCCGACCTTGTGACCTTTGAAGTTTGAATTGTCGTATGAGTCTAAAATGACGGAGGACTTTGTTAATTTTGATGAAGCAGGAAATCATCGTTCCACTTCAATTCCTGTCTGCGATTCAGTCAAGACCACTTCAAAATTCAAAAGACAGCTGTGCAAGCACTTAACATATTTATAATTACTGTGGTCCTGAACAGTTTTATAGCATTGCGATTGTTTTGTAATATTTGACAACAAATTAAAGTTATTGGAATTGTTAAAAAAAAGTAAAAATTTAATAAAAAGTAAATGGTGATACAGTGTATACAACGGTGCACAAATCACAGCGTCCACAGACCACCAATCGCTGTCTATCGGTAGTTAACTGTCTAGCATTCAAATTATGCACACCGATCTGTGTAATACTTTTGATTTTATAGATCACACTGATCTATAATATCAAAAGTATATACTATTGGGGGTCGTCGCCTCTCATTGGCTTAGCTTTACAACGTGCAATTGGTTATAAGTTTAACAGAGGTGGAGGCAGCATTTGGGTTGGTCTAGAGGTGGCACCCTGGCGTGGCTTTGCTTCCGGTACTTCACGTCATCGCTCCACCAGGTTCATATAGCAGTATATGTGTTACTGGTTTATTGGTTGATGATAGAACACATGAACTAAACAAATCAAAATAAACTTTAATTATGCAAATCATCGCTTTGTTGTCTACTATTAAAGAGCACTATGTGTTAACAGTGTCTCTGCAAAGTTTGACTTTGATTAATTGAAGTTAAATGTTTTTAGTAATTCATTTAGTGCAGATTTCGTGAACCGTAGGTTAAGGTCAGCTGAAAGCAAAAATGCCCTAACTTTCTTCCTGGACCTTGGACACATCTGGTTCCACAGCAGAGAGGCTCTGCTCAAGCATAAGTAAGTCATATTTCAGTTTTTTAGCAAAAAAAAAAATGCAATGTGGTTGGTATCTTGCAGAGGCTTTGTCTGACAGTAGTTTTGGCGCAATTGGCGGATTCCATAGGTCGTAAGCTTTCCAGACAGGTGTGCCAATCACGTGTGGCATCAAGCTAGGGAAATAAAAATGTATATTTTCAAAATTTGGGGAGCTCTATCGAGTCACCTTTGAGTACTTCGAATCATATGTATGGTTTATGTTAATATTTATGGTTGAATTGTGTTATACACATGTAAAATGGACTTATATGCTCTTGTAAGGCCAGGCTTTGCATTTTTTTTTGCTATGTCACATCAGTGGCTTTGGTATCAAGTAATGGGAGTACGAGGACTTGGAGAGTGAGGAAGAGCTCCTGATGAAAAATTCTGCAGGGAGTTTACCCTGAACGAAGCTATTTTAGAGAGGACGATGGCGGAGCTTCAGAGCCTGAAGGATTCAATTCCTGCAATGAAGAGGACTACGCCAATAAAAGAGATCCATTTGAAGATGGGTAAGTGTATTTACTAAAATTGGTTTTGCAATAGCATATTCACGTTAGCAAAGGTGGTAGTCCCCACTAGCTCCCCGCTGTAGCCAGCTAGCATTGCTGCTAGCTTCCCGCTGCCCGAGTCTGGCGTCAAGCCAGGGCTGGTCCCGCTCTCTTCGGTGGCTGGCTACAGCGGGGAGCTAGCGGGGACAACCACCGAAGGTAGTAACAGCTTATAACCCGACTTTTCCGTTACTGACTAGTAGTAATTTATTTTACAGAGAGGATTCACAGCTGCCAGGGTCCAGTGGACAGCCTGGCAGTCCGTCTCTGCCTTCAACCAGATCACCACCGCCGGCCACAACGCCAGCCACTACAGCACATCTATCCCCAGCTTATAATACAAATTTGGTTTGAAAACAAAAGCTGTTGTAATGTTCATTTTTCATTTGCACACACCCCATGAAGCTTGATCTGCAGTATGAAGTCATTTCTCAGTCCCATTTTTATCATTTTGGTGAAAGGTGTGACAAACATAATTTCTACTCAAAAACAATAATACAAAATGTGGTTTTAGACATTTATTTACATGTATCTACCATTGTATTCATATATTCCACTGCTTTTGTGAACCTAAGACCTTTGGTAAACCAATTTCTAGCACTAAAACAGTTCGTCCACATGAGTATGTTTTCACAAGAGATATGAAGAATGTCAAAAATCAAGCTTCGATTTTTCAGCTTTAGGGCCATATTATCACTTTACACTTTTGCCTTAGGACAATGGTGCCTCATTATATAGAGAGCTGAGATTGTTCTGTAATGTGTGATATACAGCACATGAGTCTCATGCAAGTGACTTTAAAAAGGAGAATTTAAGAAATTATGTAAAATCGAGAAAATGACCTCAGACCCCAGAGGGTTAAGTGCTCTGACTTTTTTGAAGCCCAACCATTATGTTTTTTAAACTAAGTAGTTTTTTGTGGCTTAACCTATCTGTGAATGTTACCGTAGCGATTTAACGACACAACAAAATGAGTGGTCGGAAGACGAGAAAAGTACCAAACAAGTACAAGTCCATTTACCTTTTTTTTATGTGCAACCCAAGTGATTTTCAGACTAAAAGTCACTAGTTGAGGGAACAGTCAGTCCAGACTTGGTCATAACAATAGGAAGGAAGTAGAACACTTATTTAGGCAACTAGGTAAAGGTTTGTTTGTTTGTTGTTGTTTTTTATTTAAAATATCAATGTAACTCACTGCATGGAAACTATATTGAGACACTTTTTATGCACATTTACAGGAGGATAAAATCACATAAGGTTCCTGCCGGTACCTCACCAAGTATGGAGAACGACTCTCTCTGAGCCACCGGAGGTGCACAAAGAGTGAGGTGCTCCCCTGGAAAGACAGTGAAACATGCTTCAAATCTGGCATGTCAGATGCGATGAAACTCATATTTAATGACAGTGGAGTGAAGACCTTTCAATTACCCTGAATCTACTGAGGATTGCACTGCATTGTGTCTGTTTCCAGTGTAGCCAATTAGATTAATGCAGCGGGATAATAAAAAAAGATGAGTGAAAGGGTAGCACATAAGAATGTTCTGTCATTGGATCTTCATACTTAAATTTGGTCGCTCCCTAATCAGATTTCCTTTCTAATTTATTTCAATTCTCCCTTTTTGCTAAAAAACTAAATGTTGCATTCGTTGTACTCCCCCGCCTCGTCCTCCATTGTCTACATCTACTTCAGTTAGTGAAAATGTACTTTCCCCAGAAATGTGTTCTTGAAGCTCTCAGTAAAGGGCTCGCTGTGCTGTGTGCATGGAGGTGGAGAGGATGACAACAGCGGCGCAGAAGGGTTCTCGCTACCGAGTAAAAACGGAGAAAGCACCGCCGCCATGTGCCATTTCCAATTGTTGTATTTACAAAATATAAATATCAGTGTATTCCATCTGCCTACTTGCCTTCCTTCCCCACTCGTCTCCACGCTTCCCTTCCATCCATCTCCGCGGCATCATCTCTTATGCCTCTGTCAATCACCCGGCCGTGCTTATGAAGCGGGCTGAGTTATGAAGTGCTTTTATTTGCCGGGAGCGCCATTGAACTTGACCTGTGATAAAGCCTTGACGGAGAACGTGTTAATGATGAAGCCTCGCTGACTGATGTGCCGCAGTCATGGCGGGGAGTTGGAGGAGGTTGACCTTTTGTCAAGCGACGGGCCTCAACTTCTCACCCGTTGGCCCGCCGGAGTATCGACCTCATCATCAAAATAATATCCTCCCGTCTGTAGTCGTGGCAGCCTCCTCTCTGCTGCTCCTCTTCTTCCCCTCTGAACAGATGACTCATTCTGCTCCACTCCTCCTTTTTTAAATCCCCCTCCTTCTTTTATCTCCCCGAAAACAGGTGAATCTCCCCGTCTCCCCTTTGCTGCCTCTCGGGCCGTTCTCATTACAAAAAGGTGATCAACCCATTGAGCTCATCAACCCGGAGTGAACTTCCCTCACCCGCTGACTGATGAGTCCGAGAAGGGGGCTGTCGCCGGAGCTGACAGCTCCTTCTGAGGAGAAACATATTAATGGCTCTGCTTTCCGACTAAAATGCTATGCGCGGGCACCCACCCCACCACCGCCACCGCCCCGCCGATGGCGCGGCGCTCTTCGCTGGTATTTCTTAAATGCCAACGTCAGTCATGAATAGGTCAGGACAACAAGCACTTAAATAAGGATTTGTCACTGATTAATGAGAGGTAGAGAGGACCGGGAAGGCCTCTGACTGCCTCGCACAGATAAAACAATGAATGTTTTGTAAATAGCCACGGGTGCTTCTCTCCGTCTCCGTCTCTCGCCCCGTCACCCCCAACCCTCTCTCTCTCTCTCTCTCTCTCTCCGCTCTGTCCTTCCACCCGGTGGAGAGAAACGCCGCCGTCAAGAAAAACACAACAACAACTGACAGCCGCACTGGGGATCGCAGGAACACATGTTGCCAGCCGCAGGAGTGGAAGGAAATCCAATCAGATCCCGGCGAGGCTACAGTGGCTCAATTTGCAAAGCCAACAGGCCTTTTACCAGTATTGTTGTAATGGTATTAACAGGTTGGATCCCAGCCAAGGAGCACTATGGCAGTAACATGCTGATGTTATTGACTACTTATCCATAAAAATGCATCCCTTCTCACTGAATTATACTCAAGCGTGGCACAAATCGACTAATCTGAGCAGATTAAAGTCACTTAGAGGAGATTGGAGTTCACCCACGGTTTTATTAAAATGCACAAATCTAATCAGAGACGATGTGTAAATTGCCTGGCTAAAAGGCAAAGATGTTACACGGTGTAAAGAGGGATGGGGGAGAAAAAAAAAAAAAAAAGATGTTTATTTTGTTTCATTTTGCCTGTCAATCAGATGTATTCATGAATAAAAAGGCTGAGGAAATCAAATCACACGATCGGATTTTTGAGTTTTAATAATTCATTATGAGAATAAAGCATTGCTCCGAACGCAGTGTGTTGGAGTTTTTTTCCGACTAATCCACGAACAGCAGCGAACACGAAGCGTTTGTGTGATCCATCAGTCGGTAAGTGTTCCCTGGGTACAGACCTGGCGCTCACGCTCTGCACAGATGCCTCCGAGTTTTAGCCGTGTTCGGGTTCTTCTTCTTCTTCTTCTTCTTCTTCTTCTTCTTCTTCCAAAGTAATTAACTGGTGGAAATGATTTACCCTTGAATGCTTGTCAGATCAATTTCTCATCGGAGGTCTCTGTAAAACCTGCCGTGGCCCCGTAGCCTGTCAGATCCACCGGGCACATCGCGTCCCCCATGAGTGCCCTCGGAGCAGAGAGGCTTTAAACAAAGACCAGACTCCTGAAGCTTTTATTGACAATTTAAAAATGGCATGAAATATTGTCCTTCACGGTGAACGTCTGCACTGATATAACATAATTACATGTAGATTTGTATTTAGCTATTGAACAGACATTCAGTAAAACCTCCTTTTTTTACATAATATTTGTACGTGCAAACTACAGTACGTTTGAGTTCAAGACACTAAACCGATATTTCAATTTTTCGTAATCAAATACTTTTTGATTTTAAAATGTCTTCCTGCAATATCTGCACATACTAAATTAAGATTAGGATTATAGATGATGGTTTTGTTAGCTTGTGGTCTTTGTATGAAAATCAGAGAAACCCTCTGACATTTCAATCCATCACCAATCGTTATATCTTTTGCTCATATTGCTGCAGAATAGAGCAGCATTGCCACTGAACGTTGGCTTTGGAAGTGAAACATGCGCTGCAGGTTCCACCACTATGACCAGTATGACCAGTATGACCATAACTCATACTGGGCTACAAAGTACCTAGTGGCACCTAATGCTGTTGTTTTTGCAAAACCCTGGACGTAGCTGGACTCTCAGCCTGCTGACATACTATAGAGATGGTCCTCGTTGCTGAGACAGGTACTTCTGTCTTAAGTGATGAAATATACTTCAAGTGTTGCCTTCCTTTGAGGCAACCACCACTCTGCATATTTTGCAAAAAGATTACTTTTTGTTCCCTGGATGATGATTTGCATTCAAATCAATTTGAAACTAATAAAGTCGCTGCCGATATGAAAATGAACTCATGTTCATCATCGAGGCTGGCCCTCGTAGCCGAGCCACAGTTGTTGCAAAAAGCAACACGTGCTGTAACAGGCTGCCGGCTGCTGTGACTCTGAATGAAGCTGATGCCACACAGGCTTTCAAATGAAACCACAGAATACATGTTGTTTCTCCGGGCCGCGCTGAACGAGACAGAGAACACATCCTGGAGTCCAGCTCGTCAAACAGCGATGCTCAGCAGTGGCCCGGACCTTCAAACGAGGATGCTCTAGGTACCTCTATCGTGTGGGTCTTGGATAAGGCAGGGACGGCGTGTTTGTACTCGTTAGCGTCTTTTCAAAATAAACTTCCATCCTGAAGTGAAGTTAGGTTTAGGCAAAGGAAATGAGCGTGGTTGACATTGACTTGTCTGACTAACGAGTCACCTGACTAACGACTGAAGTGACAAAATGTCCCCAAACACCTCCTCCTCCGCCTCCACTCCCTCCAGAGGACTTCCCAATCGTATACGTCCGCTGCTGTGAGCGTCTGCTGGTGACCCGGTTGGGTTTGCATTGGAGTTATGTGAAGTGAAAGCCCAGAGAATCGTATACAGATGCCATAATGTGCCTTTTGCGTCAATATCATTTACCGATTGCCTCTGAGACCAGACTCCTCCGTAATAACATCACCTGACATCTCCTCTTTCTCCCATATAATTACTCCCACTAGGACATTGTTGCTTGATCATGAACATATTTCATTAACACTTTATAATAACTATTTGGCATTAGTAAAGCATGAGTGAACACTTAATCCATCATTTATAAAGCATTGTTCCAATACTCAATAACTTAGTATGCAATTCATGAACACAGTTATACACGTTTTATTCTTGATTAATAAGCTTGACTATATGTGTTTCATGATTGGGTTTTCATACTTTATGAATTATGGATTCCCCAATTGTAAATTAAGTAATATATATTGCAAACCAATTATTAAGGACTTATAGATGATGCACTAATGGTTAACATGTGCTTTATAAACGTGTTTTAATACTGCAATTCATGATTAATTCAGGTAGTTACTAGTCGTTAGTTAAGTATTAGTTAAGTATTTTGTGTGACCTCATCTAAAGTGAGGACTATATGCTTGACAACGCATTTAGAAATGACATTGAAAGGCCAGCAGTGCCTCAAAGCAAGTTTCAGTTATTTTCCCAACAGAAAAGGGAAATGGACACAACACAAAGTGATAAAGAACATTAATATGATGGTGCTGGGGGCGAGGCCCAGGAGAAACCGTTAATGTCTTCTACGACTAACTTAGTTCATCTTGGCATCTAATTATGACCTACATTTAAGACAATGCATTCATCATATTTACATCATGTTGATGGACACAAAATGGACGCAAACCCGTTAAGATTGAGCTCGCCAACTCGTCCTCCTGCAAATTGCTTGCACCGAGCCAAGGAGGCTATTTACAGACACACGAGCATTTCAGCCTCTTCATTTGACAAGTCCATGCCTGTGGTGTGAAAAGCAATTGGTCATATTGGAGCGAAGGCCTTTTCTCTCATTCGCATCATCTCAGTTTCTGATTCACCAAAGAACTACAAAGAGGTTCCAAGCTTTTCTCTTTCAAATAAAACCGACTGCCCCGGATAATTACAATACTGACCGTGTGTCCCCGTACCAGCGCGGTCTTCATGTGTGCCTTCATTATGACCAGAATGATTTAGTGCGCCACGGCGGTGAGACGTCAGGAGGATACCTCTTGCCCTCTCGCAGTCTTCCTGGCAGCTTCCCAAGGACGCGCAGCAGAAAGCAATTGCTATTAGTGCACATATATAGTTCCAGCAGATAAATATAGTCTGCTTTTAGCAGATGAGCCACAGCGCCATCAATTAAGATTAGGGCATGTGCTATCACAGTCTCATAAAGAACAACAAGTCGGCATTCCCTCAATGTCAAAGGTAAGATGAACACGCACAAGCCGTTGGGAAAATCTAAGAAAACCCGATAGCTCATATGCATAATGTTCACATTGACAAATAGCTATTGATGTTTCTTCATCAATGAGAGTGACATGGATCAAACAGCTTGGAGGGGATCCCGATCGAGCACTGAAATGAAATTATGCTGAAATTTGTCGAGGATGAATCTAATTTATTTATTCCAGGCGCCAGGGTTATTTTCTAGACGCGGTGGGTGGGAGTATCAAATATTGGACTTTTTTTGTGCATTTTTATTTATTTTTGCCTGAGTTGAAGTCTGCCTCCGTCCTCCATTTAGAGAAAAACAACAACTTGGAAAGACATAGACAAGGCGAAACCGAAATAGAGCAGCCGGTCGTGAGTGATAATGAGAAATGGCAGGGATTGAATCCGTCTTCGCTCTTGTTGTCCAATCAAAGTCCACGGCCGCCCTCCTTTTGCACCGGCCCTGTTGTTGCCCGGTGTTCTCGTGTCATTCTCCTGTAGTGTCTCTATTTTGTCTTCTTCCCTCTACCCTGGTTGTAGCAAAGAGTATGGCAGCAATCTCCGTGGCCGGCCAGAGGGACGTGGACAATGTGTGTGCAACGCGACTCTCCAGTGGTTTCCGAGTAAAGGCCATCACTCTCCCTAATTAGCTGGTCTCTTTTGGGCTGCGACTGAAATCACCTCTGTGGCTCCTTCCTCCATCGGATCACACCTAATTTTAATTAGACCCCTCGGAATATTAGCTGGGGTCTTTGTTCCGCTTCCTCTCATTAAGGAGCCAGACAAATGAGTCTTTAAAATCCTTTATACGTTTCCTCTACATTTCTCCATCCATCCAACCCCCACCCCCCTCTTTCCCTCACTATTGTCCTCATCATTTTCTTGTGCATGCTCTTTTATTGTGATATACTGCATGTAATCATCCCCCGGCCGAGCTAAAACCATGCGAGTAGTGATTGCCCATTCTGTCCAAATATCCCAGCAAAGTCACAGTCTGCACGAGCTACAGATCCAGTTCGACACGGACCATTACAAACCTGCAGATTACGGAAAAATGCAAACTTGCAGAGCAGCCGGAAGAGGAACGAAAGAACAATAGCACCGAGAAACCAAATATTCATAGACACAGACACAATATGATATTGGCATGTATTTGTGTGTGTGTGTGTGTGCAGAAAGAGAAAGATCTAAAAATATTGCATTCAAATATAAGCCCTTCCGTGTATCTTCAGTATTTCTTACACGACCGAGCAGGGTTGTTAAAGTCGACATTTCCACCAGTGCAATGTCGACGAGCGTTTGTGTCCCTGGTTTGACAACACGCGAAGGAGCATACCAATGCGTCAACTTTATTGGGCAGTTATGGCTGAAACGACCTATGCTTTCTTGTGAGGACGGTCTGCAGTTGTTACAGCAGCTGCAGCTTTAAACCTCAGATGTAGACGTGCAGCATCAACAGGCAATTCTTCCCTGTTACAGCCACTGCTTGTGTTTATGTGTTACATTTTAAACCTTCAAAAATGAGCAAATTTCCCCCTGAATCTTTCACTGGGTGCTACTCTGTGTCCACTGTCCTTTTGGAATGCCCTTCTGGTTATTTTGTTAAAAAAAAATTAACTTTGAATCTTTCTCAGAGACCAAAAAGGCCAACACAATACAATAAAATACATTTACAAAATTCTGTCCTATCAGTGTTTTAAATCGTAATCTTAAATTGCTTATGAAGTCGCCAGGAAGTATATGAAAGTATTGCAATATTTACACACAAAATGGAATCATGCACACAATTCAGAGACTTGAAGCTCATGTATTGGACTTCTAAACTCGAAGCACAAGTCCTTGTCACAAATTCTAAATCAACCATGACTGAAGATTGTCACTTTAAAGCTATGAATCATATTTAAAATCTACTTTTACTAACATGTAACCGTGAAGGTCTTTGCAAACAACGTCACGTTGTTTACACAACAATTCTGAAACTGTTGTCCTTTATTAAAGTTTGTTTTTGCATTCGTCAAAAAACAAGAGGGTTGGTTGACCTCTCAGAGAGCCACCTGTGTGAAGGTCATCATCCAAAATGCCCTCTGATAAACATTTGCTTCGACTCCCAGCACAGATTACACAAAGTTAAGAATACAGAGATGAGTAATCTAAAGATAGATTGTCACAGGTGAATGCAGAACAGCTTTATGATCAGATATAAAGGGTTAAAAAAGTGAAAGCTAAACAAAAGCTTCTTGCTTAAGTTGTTCATTCATTAGTCGTGTTTGGGTCGAGCGCTAGGCTACCCACGCAATTAATAATTCACTTTAGTCTCATATTGCAAATTCTTGCAGCAAATGGAGGAATAAAATGATTCAGATTCAGTGTGCACGAATTTAATTAATGACGGATTACACAAATATACCTAAAATATGTATTTTGTTTGCAAAGGCCTTCAAACTAGAAACATACAAAGAAAACAGCACTTGTAAAAAAAAAAGGCAAAATGTTCAAGATCTTTAGAATTGTAAAGGTTCATTCATTGGTCTGTTGAAGCTGTCTAACCTCAATACAACACTTATTTAGTTTCTATTGGAGGATCTACCTTTTCATAACCTCTTTAACACGTCTCCTCTTCAACTGTGGATTGAGCTAACTAAACGAAGATAATCGCAGCTCATTAAGAAAACATGAACGTGGACAGAAAACAAGGCCATGGCGCGGTGCCCAGCTCAAATTACAAACATGCATTCTTGTCTTCTGTGGCTACTGGAGGTATGAGTCCTTCCTTGTATTGACTGTCTGACAGGGATGGTGAAATGCAGCCTGGGTTGTGGCTACTTGACACTAAAAGCTGACCTTTAACGGTTGATATTATAGAGCAGTGCTTCCCGACCTGTTTTGCCTTATAATACTCAGTGTGGACGTGGTCAGTGACCAGTTTAGCCTTTTTTTTCAATTAAAGAATTGTTCAGGTCCAGTGAGGCAGTGTTTAATATTTCCCCACTAAAAAAAGCTAAAAACTGAAGAAGAAAAAAACTTGTTGGGAACCACTGTTCTTGTTAATAGGCCTTAGTAGATTTACTTAAAAAAGAACTTAATGTGACTTAACAATGTCTATAAGATGACAAGGATCAAATCCTAAATATTAAGTTTGGGAATCAAGAAGAAGAGGAACGTGGCGCCGCAGGAGAAGGAACACAGACGGCCTCAAACTTGTAGTGCAGTCCCTCTTTATGGGCAACGCCGTTAACAATGGGCATGTTGACCCCCGCCAGCTGCAAATCTTTTTGGATGGCAGCGGCACCTGTAGGAAAAAGAAACACCACAGTCGAAACACATTAGTATCTCCCAGCGGCAACTCGCCAGAGTTCAAGTTCATAATCTTTCTCACTCACATTATTAACATCTGCAGCCATTTAGCCCGCATGCATTTCCGGGCTTTTTGTTTGTCTCGTGCTTGTGTGAGCGCATGCACGTACACACACACACACACACACACACACGCACATGTTTACTATTTGTCTGTGTACAGAAAGTGTGGGGATGCACTCATGGGTGGTTGAGTAATAGATGCTGCTGGTGCTCTGCCAGTGCCGCACGCCCTTGTTCATGAATTATAAAACCAAGAGCAATTATGGCTTTTACACAAATTAACCAAAGCATGCTGGATGCAAACTGTAATTGGGTCAGTGGTTATTTCCTGCAACACACCTGGGCTTGCAGTAAATGTTGGGTATCAATTATGAATGGCTCCTGTCCTACCCGGGGTGTGTAGCAGACCATGGCCTAACACAGCATATACAAGGACATTAGCATACACACGATGACTGTAATGATCTCCATGATAAGGCCTAGCTGTCTCTTAGTCATATTCTAACAAAAGGAACCCTCAGCAAAAGGGGAAGCAATGTATATGCTTTGTCACAGAAGGGGAAGTTCAAATGTATTATTCCTTTTTGCTTCTGTTCTATTTTCAATAGTATTTTGAGAAACTGTATAAACGTTGAATTGACTTGTCGTATACAAAGTTGTGTCTTCGCCTCAAGGATACATGTCTTACACCAAAAATAAACCAAACAATAGACTATTAACAAACCCTGAATTAGAAGACAGCTAAGATCACTTAGATCACACAAAAATTCTAACCCTATGACTTCAATGATACAATGAAGCGACGAAAACATATTTCAATTAAATAAGAAATGCACAGTTCAATGCAGAGTTCAGGAAGCAGCTAAATTATTTTTTTGCCTTAATAGACACATACACAATAACCGGACAGGCTGTTCTCATTCACTGTTCTTACGAATACCTAGTATAACGAATATAAATAGTAATGACTCATTCATATGTAGCCCAGCAACAAAGTGCACACGGGAGGAGGTCAGGGTGAATGGTTGGTTTTAAGATGTGGAATTTCACCCAGGAGACTGCTGTTTGTGAACTGGATCTTTTTCTACGCAACGTCCAAGCTCAACCAACCCATAGGGAAGTTATATTACAAACCTACTTATTTTAACCCAAATCCTGATTTTTTTTCCTGAACCAAGCTTTGCTCAGGCGCACCGGTCGCTCTTGTTGCTGGATGTCCACGTAGGAGAACGTCAGACATACGAAGCGCTGTATGTGTACAGATTGTAAAGCCCTTTGAGGCAAATTTGTAATTTGTGACTCTGGACTATACAAAATAAATTGAATTGAATTAAATCATGAGGATGCTTTGAACCAGATTGATATTATTCGCGAATAGCAAAGCTATTCATTAGAAATGGAAACATAATGGAAACTGGTAAAATATATTGTCAGATAAAACAACCAATGGTTGTATTGAGTGGGTTGAGGGTCATACTGACACATGCTTGCCACACTCAAGTTTGATGGACCGTAAAAGTCGGGTTACAAGCCGCTACTACGTTCGCTGGGTGTCCCCGCTAGTTCCCCGCTGTAGCCAGCTAGCGCCGCTGCTAGTTCCCCGCTAGCTCTCCGCTAACGTCCGCTAGCTCTCGCTAGCTCTCGCTAGCTCTCGCTAGTTCCCTGAAAACCACCGAAGGTAGCGGGACCAGCCCCGGCTCGACACCCGACTCGGGCAGAGGGGACGCGGGCAGTAGCAGCGGGGAGCTAGCAGCAGCAGCGGGGACAACCAGGGAAGGTAGTAGCGGCTTTTAACCCGGCATTTACGGTACATAATGCGGTTCCCAGCGTGTCAACCAAATATTAGCCAAAATGTGTAAAGGTATGCTGCTCAGCTGGTTGTTCTTATCTGAGGCCATTTACTTCAGTAGCAGTCGTGCTTGAAG
This sequence comes from Taurulus bubalis, assembly GCF_910589615.1. Classification (NCBI taxonomy): domain Eukaryota; kingdom Metazoa; phylum Chordata; class Actinopteri; order Perciformes; family Cottidae; genus Taurulus; species Taurulus bubalis. Next base: position 3,609,814 of record NC_136592.1, read on the forward strand.
AAAATGCCTCAAGTTGTGAGTATTGACTCATATATACAGTATTCAGATGAAAATCTGGCCAAAATGTGTTTGGCCATACAGTATCATGGTCAACTGTGCCAGTTAACCACCACGCTACATGCTATCGGAGTGGTGTGTGAATAGGCACAGCATGAACAACATGAACCAATTCATCGACGACTGTCAGGAGTATTTTCAGGTTATGCTTGTGCTTATTTCTGCAGCTGTATCGAGTAAAATTGCATGACATGAATACTCCCAAGCTCCATTACATTACAGTCATGTTGAATGTACTCAGTGCCAATCTCCCACCAACGGGTAAACTGTTTTTGATCTAAAAAGGACGTAAGAATGAATGGATTGCTTTGATTTAAATGTAACGGTATTCCAGAATGGAGCTGCCTAACCTCCACAGTATATCTCCTGCATCTTAAATATTAATATGGGCATTGCAAAGCCTTTGATAGTTGATGTGAATGTCTTCAGTAATGTCTGCATATCTGCATGTCCAGATACCTGCCTTGAAAAAAAAGAAAGAAATGGACCCCAGGCTATTGACAGAATTGTCAGATAAACTCAAAATCTGTTCACCAAGAAAGGCAAGATACTGATGAAAATATGTAAAGGTATCTCATTTATTAAAGAGCTATTAGACAATTGTAATAACTGGTATAACAAAAGAAGGCATGCTTACCAAAGGTATAAATCATTAGTTGTTTAGCTTTTAAATTGTTCATGTCTGGAAGATATGATATTGGCAAAAACCACCTTGGTTGACATCTCTGCTTTTATAGTTATTACAAGGCAATCAAGTAAAAGAAAAATAGCCCCACTTTTGATTTAAATGAACATAATGAGCAGACGGCTGAATAAGCTGCACAGCCACTGTTCTGGATATTCCAAACAATCGCTTCAATGGTCCGTGTACTTTCTAGATAATGGTGTGATTAGACTGGACATGATTGCATGTTCTAAGTGAACCACACTGAAGTGTATGTTCGAATGGATGATAAACAGGGAGATTGTGTAAGACATGCAGGGATGCAGATATTATTTTAATGAATATAATTAACGAATGGAATACATTGTTCAGTATAATTTTTTTTGCAATCTGCCAGATATGTTCATTAACGTTTGCTCTCTACATTGGTTAAAAAAATGAAAGCTACTTCAAGTGGCTTTTGTTTTGTGTAGATTGTGCGGCCTCTGTGGACAAAAGCAGTAGTGCTTCAGAGCACCAGAGTCTCAATAGAAAACCTGCGCAGTGGTCAACCCGTTGACACCGAGGACAAGCATTAAGAATAGAAATAGCCAATCTTTGCAGATTGTTTTCATTTACTTATGTTATTCATATAGAAGCACAAGTGTTCAATTAAGACTATATGACAATTTCATAACCATTTAAAAAAGCTTCATAGCTACTTCAATCTCGGCGGCATTGATCTTCTCATGAAACACATTGGCTGGAGGATAAACTGTAAATGAGAAATGAAGACATTTCTAGGAGACAAAGTTCATTTTAAAATATTGTATTAAATAGACAAAAAAACATTATTTGAATCACATAGTAGATTAGACACACAAAAACCCCTCCTTAGGAATCAGTGAAAAATAATGTAACAAAAGAGTTTGAAAAGCATTCTGCATATCATTAGAGGTTACTGATATGAATTGCTGTAGTATTATATTTTAATATAAAATCATATGACTGTAGACTGTATAATACTTCAAATGAAAGGGCTGTAAAGGAAAATGACAAACACTAACCTTCCAACAATCAGCCTCTATGGCTCACATCAGGAACTGCTTACCACTCTTTAAACACACGCTGTAGAAATATGACTAGAATATGAAAGTGTATCCAAATCGGCCTTTCATCACATCTTAAAGGACATAAAACTACAGTAGATTTTGACTTCAGACTCAAGAGATCTGAACTGGAAGGGAGAAAATATTTCTAGTTGTACATCAAAGAACGCGTCTGTGGTCGGGTTGGTGTACAGGGAGAGAAAAGCTTTGCAACAGATAAACTAGGGCCGGGCACTGTATTGATTTTAAACAGGATCATAAAACCTTGAATTCTAGTTTAATATAAAAACAACCAACCTGAATAACATGCCTGGAAGTTATTGCTTCTCTCCAAAAAAGCAAATATTGCCGCGTTTACCAATAAAGACCATTTTAATCACATAGTCAGAGAAGAATAGAATGTCAAATCATGTGACTAAAGGTTGGGTTTGGGATTTCCAGACGCCTCCAGTATTCAGTCCTTTCAGCAGCTGGTTTTCAGACCTTGTTTCCCTACAAATACTCTACAATACTACGGGCAAACGTAATACAGGAGTTTTAAAGTGTAATAGCTGGCTCGCATAGAGTCACAACTGGATTGTAGCTGTAATGATTTTGCAGCCACAGATCCCTGTTGAGCAGCAGTCTATTCCATCGCCAGGTAGTCCCACATGAGGCCTCTGGCACAAAAGCCATTGCAACTTCTCCTAAAAGCCCATCTACTGCTCTGCAGGTGCCCAAGTATAAAACTGAGCATGTTTTCAGGTCAAAGTGAACCAACTCCTCCCTCCCACCAACAGCTTTCTCCCCTTCTGTCTAACAATGGCACTATAGCCGAGCTGTTCCACCATTAAAGACTCACTTATGAAACTCAATTAAATATCATACCATTTCTCCTTCGTGATCCCAGCTCAAATGAAATACATGACATTAACTAGACGGGCTATCACAGGGATTTTATTAAAAAGGTTTGGCTTAAAACAATGGTGACATTTAAGACTCCAACAGTATTACTGGAGCCAGTGTGATGTAATATAGCAACATAAGATAGGGGGGAAATCAAAGTCAAATCTGAATTGGTCGAAAAAGAAAAAGGGCACGGATGCTGAAGATAAGCAGTGTGTTTATCCCTGTCATTTGTCTGGTGTCCCAGCGTGAGCCCAGCTGACGTGAGGGCACAATATGTTGCTCTGCAATATGGCAGCTCTGCAGCTAGACCACTTCCCCCAATTAGAGAGAGCCACTTGCACAGCTGTCACATGAGAATGACTGTAAATACAAAAAACTACAAAAAAAATGGGTTGGACCAATATGTTCTCAACATTTCCATAAAAAAATCAAATAAAATCATTGATAGTGACCTTGTTTGGTTCTTGCACAGAAAGCTCAGACGTTGAACATTTTAACCCAATAAATCTATGAAAATTATTGTAGTTTTCAAAAAGGAAGCATCCTATTTCAATATCGTGCACAGGAAACATGATATGTGAGCTTCTGAACTACAACCTATGGGAGCATGAGCCTCTTCACATCAACAAAAGAAGGACTGTCTGGTATTTTCACGAGGTGAATATATGTTGCCCTCGTGATATTATGTCTCGTGGATTCACAGGAGTCGATAGTCTTTTGTTATAAGCTTCAGGTTTGTTCTTTTTGTGCAAAGGCTGGTATTAATGAGTGAGTGTGGGATTGATGCTAAAAAGCATGCAGGCCAAAAGATCTTCAATGAAAAGGATATTATGAATGAAGTTTTAATAAATCATCAAAATATTTCCAAATCCATCGCAGCATTCTTAAGTTCTGCTCTGACTATTAATCGCACAATGTCTTATTTATTTAAATTGCATATTGTGCAAATGTGCAAAAGCTTTTTTTTGCCATTTCTACCTGTGTGAAGGAAAACCACAATACTCCTCTGACGCCACAGAAGCAGATATTAAATGTTTGTCATTTCGATAAGTTATAAAAGCAACATGTGTTTCCATGGCTTCATCCATTCATTGTGAAATCTGAAGCCTCTGGGCTTTATGGACACATGTCAGACTCTTAAGTGGCGCGAGCAGATTTGAAGGACATAGAAAGGAACTCGCGGTTCGTTCCCCACACTCCTTCCTGCTCTGGGATCAGCAGGGGTTCTCGGCTATGTGGGTCAATCAGCTTAAAGAACTGCGGCAGCATCCAATCTGTAAATCATCGCTTTCTCATTCGCCGGCGGCCTCGGCCCTTCTCAGCAACTATGAAGTCGACCCGGTCACCTGTGTTCAAGTCACCGAGTCTTGGTCGCGCCGCTCACTACCTTCAATCGTGGATCCGTGAGGTAGAGTGAGTCCAGAAGCGCAGACCTTGAACTGGAGGACGCAGCTACCGGAGACATATGGGAAGCGTGCATATGCTTGAGGACGCGCTCGCCTCTCCTCCTCCACAACGCATTGTTTCTCCTGCTCTGTTTGGAGGAGCTCACCTTGAGCTGTTCTATCTGTTTCTATGGTGATTCTGCTTTTGAGTTTTCTCCCCTTTTATTGCCATTATGTTTAAAACACTTGAGGCAGTTTTTTTTGTACTATCAATACTGTGCAGGTGTTGATATGTATCAACTAATATATTATTTTCACTAATTCACTGCTTACCTTCTATCAACTTATTGACCGGTTGAATTTGTGTTGTCTTTCTTTACAATGATGAGAACGTTGCACATGGCAGGTGAGATACATGACAGTGGACCAACACTTCATTTGTAATCGTATAGCAAAAATCCAATGCCCTAAAAAGCACTTTTCGCTTGAAAAAAAGCGATATTCCATGTGGGCTGCATTTATTCAGATTTCTTTTGGCCTCAGGCAGCCTACAAGCAATGTTTCAGAGATGAAGACATGTTAATCAGATGGAAATCACTGGGATGTCCTCTATGAGGAATACTGTCTTTAGTGTCATCATTATTCTCTGGATGTCATGTTGGGCTTGCCAGGAGGTCAGTTAAGGTTATGGAGGAGGGATGAAGGCAACATAAATCTCATGCAATGACTCCAAATAATGAATATGTGAAGCTTACAACTAGGAAAATAATGAAAAGCAAGACATTCAAAGCTAATTCAAGCTTCATGATTGAATTTATTGTGCCAGATACAAATCATTTGAAAAGGTGTCCATGTGTCTTGCCACTGAAATACCAAACATTTATGAGTGCATCAACACCAACGTGATTAAGTCAAAGTAACGCGCCGTACTGTACGCTCTTCTCTCCAGCAGATGCCCCTGAGCAAGTTCGCAAAAAGCAAAAGTTTGCAGAGAAGAGAGTGATGTTTTTTTGAAAAATATTGAGAAGTTGCATATATTTAGAAAGTTGGGTAAAAAAAAAAAAAGTTTCTCAAAAATCCAGCAACACTTCCCACACTAGAGGTAAACAGGAGTAAGATGCAATAGAGCTAGAACGGAGGCCTGAACTCGGTCCGTACGCAACCGTTACTGCCAAACGTATGACCTCAGGCTATATCCATAACTTAAGATACCTTGTGGAATTCTTCACCACTACGCAGTCATGTTTTTAATAGTACGCCCTCTTTTCAGCATCTTGTGCATGAGGTTACCACGAATCACAGTCCTGCCAATGATTTATGTTTTTCTGCTGAGCCACAGTTGGTTGTTCTTCTAACTTAAATCTATATATTTTTTGGCATTTTCAGGTGGGATGATGTATCAATCAATCAAGCTTCTGTTTTCTACTTGATGAACCTTTTTCAATGTACTTTAATAGATAGTAAATTGTTTTGGAGGTGTTATCGCCCTGGGCTCTTTGGATTAGCCCACAGTTGGAGGACAATACGATGACTTCGGGTGGTCAGTGGCTCCTGAGATTATCACAAAGACCCGGCTCCATCGTGGCCTCCACCCATCAAGCTGCACAGGACAGAGTGGAGGACTTCAGTGGGAAGATATGAGGTGGACTCTGCGTTTCCCTGATGTCAAATTTGTAATGTCAAGATGCTGGTGATTTTATCTGGCCAAAGAAATGTTGTGTTGCTGCTATTTGCACTAAATGCGCTACTATTTTAGTTTTTCATGTTTGTCTCGTGTCGACGAGGAACTACGCTACATTTCGTTGTGCAACCTTGTGTTGCCCACAATAACTGATCCATGAGAACCTGCAACCAGCCTTTTGGTGCATTATACATATGTGTATTTCTATATTTCAAGCACTCTGACCAGATCCAAGTAGGATCCAAACATTATCATTATTGAACTTCTGTAGCATGAAGTTAATGTGCAGGTGTTCCCTGTTTCTTCATTGTAAACGTAACCGTTTGTTTAGGAACCTTCAACGTTAGCTCAGCCTAATGATGAAGCATTGTCTCTTTCCCTCTGGACGTGTGTTTCTACTTGGAATACATTTAGAGGTTTGGCCGAATCAGAGAGAAATGTCTTACGGCTATGATTACGTTAATGATACGAGTTTAGGAGGCCACTCTTGTCAAACAAGGCAAAACAATGAACATAAATGATGTTAAAATTCTGCCCCAAAATGTATTATAATCCGCTGAACGCTAAGTTGCTGGCATTGAGAAGTTGTGGGACTCGGGAAGAAGTCAAAGACACATCAAGTTGTTGAACTTAAAACGTAAGTGTGAAGAGGTCCCGTTGTCCTCCGTGTCTCTTGGAGTATATCGCCTCTACAGACCCCCGCTGCTTATGAAAGTCATTCAGAACAATTTAGCTGCATCGTCCCCTCAGCCCCATTGTTCAGTACTCTATGAATACGCTGCCACCCAAGATAATGCTAGCGCAGCAGGCCAATCTCCACAGAGACACCTCAAGCGTGAATCAATACGCCTGACTTCGAAGAGACAAAAGCTAAGACCTTGCCAAGCCCGGAGTCACGTTGCCAGGGACATGTACTCATGACTTTCCCATGTATGGCAAAAGCCCAAAGACACTGCATCAACCTACTGCATCAAACAGTGACAAATTCTGGCTTAGCTCAAATCCACTTTCATCCCAGTCCATTCAGGAAGTTGACATTCAGTAATATGCAAATACTTTTTTCACAAATTGCTCATCATTTGCAGAACAAGCGCCGCTTGTCGCCCTGCTACTTTCTGACTTTCTAGCTGAAAGTGATGTGAACTACTGTGTCGGTGGCTTAAAAGAACACAGGGTTCCACAGAAATAAGACGAAACACCCAAACAGACACCCACACAGGGACAGAGAGAGAGAGAGACAGAGAGAGAGAGAGGGGGACACGAGGAAACCCAACAAAAGTGAGTCATATAACACTGAAATACCTCTGTTTCCCATGTAGAAACAAAAAAAACACACAAATTACTTTTTAGATGATTATATAAATTGATCTGATGGAGGAATAGATCACTTTGTGTCTTTACATTGCTTGTCACAAGCAGAGAGAAAGTGTGCGTGAGGCAGGATTGTGCGACGGTCGATGGGGGAGCCACAAATCTGGGGTGCTCTGATGAGTTTGTTTGGAGCCCAGCTGTGTGTTTGCCCGTGACGCCTCAAATCCATTAGAAATCTGGTGGGGGTCAGGGCTCCACTTCGACTGCGATGGCTGTGTGCCTGGGAGAGGCCCGAGTGGTCCACCTCAACCTCATTTTCTCCACAGAGCGAGGGCTTGGAGGCAATCAGGCTCCACGGGACAGATGCCTGGAGACCCTGAAGCATCAACACATGCTGTCCAACCCTCCAGAGGGCCGGACAGTGTGGCCGGCTTGGAAAAGATCTTTAGGTGAAGACTGATTATGTCGTGGTGGGTCCGTGTGATGCATCAGTGGCTTTGTGGAATATAATGTTGGAAGTCTTTTTTTTTTTGCCAACTGAATTTTGTTTTGAGGGGTTTCTCCTCTCCTGTCGTTTTTCAAGTGTACCGGTAACTGGACAAAATGTGAGGAAAAGAAGCTCTACCCAAAATGCTACAGCCACAACTAATACTAGTTGTATCTATTTTATTAGTAGTAGTATTAATAATATGAGTAGTTGTCATCATGGTAGTAGTAGAAGTAATAATAATAGCAGCATTACATATCGTTTCCTGTTATTTGTTAGGAAGATTTATATTTGAGCTCATAGATTAACATGAATGCCAAAAGGTCTCACCTTCAACTCATCGAATACCAACGCTTGGTCAGCGGCAATGTTCCTTCTAATTTTTTTCAGCACTGAGCAAATTTTTTTTTTTTTCTGAGCGCACATTTCAGCACTGTGAGCAATTCGCAACCACGCGACCTGCCGAAAATGACCACAAGCCTGCGCTAGCCATAGGGGATTCAAAGAGATGACAGCAAATGCATCAATATGTATACAAGGTTGATATTTATGCAATATCCTTTATAATGGCTGGACTTTGGGAACATTTTAATGATGGTGTTTTACCAGTCAGTTTAGTTGAACTTAAAGGATCTTTGTTGAACTTCAATAAGGGGAGGTTATGACTGGTTCACTGGTTATGACTGATAATGATATGTATACAAAATAAAAGTATCAAAGGTGTTTAGTCATTTCTCAGCAGGTACAACATTTAAGTGGAACTTCATTGAAAGAAAAATACTAATGCAGTGCTTAACAATAATTATAGGCCTATTAAATTGACATGGTGTCATTTTTCTTAAAGGTAGCCTATTTAAACAATGAGCGCGTGTCGAGAAACGGGACGCTGATTGGCCAAGAAGACTCGACACGTCACATCAAAGATCTTATTATTGTGAAGATGGCTCACTCCTATCTCAGAAACACTGGCGCAAAAAAGATTTTTAACCCCTGAAAAAAAATTGTTTGTGCGGTCTGAAAAATGTGCGCGGTCTGAAAAATCTATTGCGCGGCCACTTCGACTGGCCTGCGCGGCCGCGCACGCACACAGCTTAGAGGGAACGCTGGTCAGCGGCCCTAATTTCAAACTAAGCTCTAGGTTCCCCTCCTGCGTCATTTTTGGAGGAGTCAGGAACGGTGTGTCAGTTTCCACTCATTATATATATATATATATATATATATATATATATATATATATATATATACAGTGTCTTATTTAAATAAACCTTATTTAGGCAACAATACCCCTTTAGTCAGGTTTCAGAAAAGATCCTGGTTGACTTACTGACGACTCAGGTGACTGAAAATAAGTCAATGGTGACCTTCTGTTTCACTTGGGACATGAAACATGATCTCCTAGGTGAAAGTTCTGTGTTTTTTTTTACTTTTGCAGAGCTATAAGCTACAGCAGTGTATGAGAACACCCTAGCTAAAACGTTGTAGAAACAATGGCTTAAAGTTTTAAACAAACCGCAGGCTAGACGCACATTTTGGGATAAGAAAGCAAAGCTAAATGGTAGAATTAGTATCAAAACCCTTCATGGTTTACAGAAGTTGACCCACTGCGCTCACCAAAGCTTTGTCTGCAAAACGTTTTCCTTAGCGGGATTTCTACCTTCATTTTAGATGCATTCTGGAATGTTCAGTTTTGCCTTCATATAAAGTGGTTTCACGTAATCTGGCTAAACCCGCGTGTTTCTTGCCCACGTCACTGCAGTGATTGCTGTGTTCCCCCTCCCTGCAGTTAATTTGGTAAGTTACATTTCATCATACCATCAAATCATCAAACTAATAATCATTTATTTTACAAGTCTGTATTTCCCAAATCATTTCTAAAGTAGAAAATCAACTGTGTTGACATCCAGTTGATAGCATCTCCTTTTCATCTCCATGTTATTGGCAGAGCTGCTGGCTACAGCCAGGTTTCCTCAGGCAGTCCTTGAGCCATCACAGGGACAGGTGAGTGATATGTGCCGGAGCCAATTGTTGCCACCCGCCGTGAAGACGAGACACAAAGCATTTTTAGGAGAGGCAGATTTACTAGGGCCCCTCCTGTCTGTGTTGAGAGCTGCTAAAATGGCCAGGTCTTGACAAGACTTCAATTCACGGGTCACAAAACATGTCAGAGTAATGGCAGAGAGGTTGAGGAGCACACTTAGCTTGACAGGTTCCTTTTAATGCTAGCTGCCTCCGAGCTGTGATCCACGTGATGCCTCGCACATACAGATTAACTCTCAGCAGACATGGTGTGCATGTCATTTCCCTCTCTAATGTCAATCTGAGGCAGTGGAGGGATCAGTTTGTTTTCTTTACCTCAACAGCAAGCATTATCGCATCAAACTGCTCTGCATTGAAAAACACGTCAGTGTTTACAGAGCCACCAACATTGTTTTACCACATGAGAATAAAAGCCTTTAAAAAATGACTTTTAAATATTACGGTTTCTCCTCGCAGCCCGACTGATCGATGGTTATCCGGCACGGCTAGATAGCAAATGATTTCTCTCTCATTTGTGGCCCTTTCAGAGGTGACTTCATCAATGGTGCCTGAAAGACACGGTGCCCCTGAGTAACAAACGATTACCTCTGAATGAATCCCCAACGTCTCGCTGCTAATGCAGAACAATAGGTAGTGAGAATAGGGAGGCTGTGCTTTGCTTCAAGATCTATTTTTTTTATTTATTTTTTATTCCCGGCATCATTTTTTGCTTCACTGATCTATCACTAAACAACAGCTGCTGAGCAGGAGCCAAAGAGACGCACTGCAGGGAGGACGAGGCAAAGTGGGAGAAAGGGAGAGACTGGGAGACAGCAGCCGGGACGGAGAGGAGAAAAGAAAAGGCATCTAAAACTGGGAGTCAGATGAGTTTTAAGAGGTGAGGTCACTGGTGATAGCCTGAAGCTCTTATAGGTATGGTGGCCCACTGAGAAGGGGAGTGAGAAGAGGGATCCTGGCAGGTCTGCCTCTCTCATGACGGATAACAAGTCACCTGAAATGGCTTCCTGGGTGGCAGCCATTAGACAGACAATTTGCAATCATCCCTGGCCCAATTTCTCTCACCTTCCCTCCCTCTCTTCTCTCTCACTTTTTCTCCTATTACCCGGCTTCTCGCTCTGGTGCCCCATAGACCTTGGCAGCTTGAGTGACAGGGACTTAACTAGTCTAGTCACACAAACGTGAGAGGGGAAATGAGGAAAAGAGAGGGGAGAATTTCATTCATCTCACAAATACCAAATAACCTCTGCTCGCCCGAGCCATTTACATATTCTCTCCACACTCTCTGTTGGCCAGGTGCACTATCCTGTTTTCGAGTCACCTCATCTGGAACTCGCCGATGCCATGTGACACCGCAGAGGCATAAGAGGCAAGAGATGTAACTACAGTAGCAGATGCGAGGGCACAAAGGCCCGGACTTTTGTCCGCATCATCAGAAATGTGAGATGCAACATGTAGGGTAGCGGGCTTCTGCATCACATCCACGGCCACAAACACACTGTGGTGCGAGAATATTACACAATATGTGATTGTTGAGCTTCTCATTTCATAACTAAACCAAACCTGCTGCTGCTGCTATGAGCGCTAACAACATTCTAATCCTCTGTAACATTAACCTTATAAGCCCACAGCTCTTATTTCTGATCTCACGGAAATGAGAATGTTTGTTTGTTTTTAACTAAAACTGTGCTATCTCCTCATCAACAATTCAGATCTAACTCATTTAAATTGCTAAAGTACTGTAACCCTTATGAGAATATACATGTTGGTTTACATAATAATAAAAAAGAGATCGTTACATTAAAACAATTCTGTATAGTCCCCTAATTAGGGGCGTATCAGGTTTTAAACATTAGGGCTGTACATTGTTGGAAAAAAAACCCCAGGAAGATTAACTTTTGTGGCCAACTTTTTAAAGGTAAATGCATCTTTGAGAGCAAAAAAAAATGCAATTGCTAACACATTGGGGCTGTTGCACCCCGGGGCTTTCAAAGACAACTTTCTATAGCCAGTCCTGGGGCATATGGAGGAAATGTGAGGACCAGCCAGCACCACGCATAGAATCCCTGCCCGGCAGCCATCTCGAGTTGAATGCCTCGGGCAGAGAGTCAAAATATACACGGTTCATTATGAAACTGTGTGTGTCGACCAAGACTGTTGGAAATTAATGATTTTACTTTTGTAAGTTGTAGCATGACATGTTTGAGTTCATATGCATACATTGCACGTCCTGTGACGTGACTATTGCAGTTTTAAAGTTCAGGGAAATGATTACCGTAAAAGTCGTGTTACAAGCCGCTTCTTCCTCCGGTGGGTGTCCCCGCTGCTGCTGCTAGCTCCCCGCTGTAGCTGCTAGCTCCCCGCTGCTGCTGCTAGCTCCCCGCTGCTGCTGCTAGCTCCCCGCTGTAGCTGCTAACTCCCCGCTGCTGCTGCTACTGCCCGCGTCCCCTCTGCCCGAGTCGGGGCTGGTCCCGCTACCTTCGGTGGTTGTCAGGAAGCTAGCGTAACGCTAGCAGGAGCTAGCTGGCTACAGCGGGGAGCTAACGGGGACACCGACCGAAGGTAGCAGCGGCTTGTAACCCGACTTTTACGGTAGTGTATTAGTGTGGTTATTTTTTTGGTTTGATTTTTTTTTTTTTTAAAGTTACTCTTCTACATCATGACTGTGTTGGTGTGGTTTGATGGGTTCAATTGAATTGACAGTGACCTGTTAACATGAGCAAACAACCCGGCAACCGCCATCAGGTTTTGGTTCAAGTGCAAAACTCTGACTGGCTCCTGAAAAACGTACAGGATTCATGATATAACCAACGCTGATGCTCACGGACATCGTTGCTCATAGTAAGAAGCTGGTTGTGGAAATAAAAGTACACGATACACACTCATACAGACGATGGTGGTCACTTGTGGCCATAAAGAGAACACCACGTTGTCAAAACAGTGGCTCCAGGTTTGATAGTTTTTCATTGCTTGTTGAAAATTGGTTGTCAAGAAAGATGGGAGGACTCTCCTAGTTATGAAGTGTCAGAGCAGTGGTAGAGCCAGAGTGATGAGGCATAAAAAAGCATATTGCCTTCTTTTAGCCCAACTGTCGCTAGACAGCAAGCGAGGAACACATTCCATCCATGAGTACACTGTAACAAGTGTCTCTAGTTTTCACAGTAATATTACCGTATACTGGACATATTCTTACTGCAGAACTCCTTTACAGCATGTTGCTCTAGATCTGCAAAGCATCATCGTTCAAATTAATTCCCGGGTGAATCTTAGTGTAAATACATGTTGCTGAAAACATGTTGCTGTGAATCACAATACAGTAATTTTGAGCAGGTTTTCCTTTTTCAGCAATACATCATAATCCGTTTTAACATTATTTTCAACACAAATGTTAGTTTTATAACTATATAAGTAATAAGTAACTATAACGTTGTGTGTCAATGCTTCTCTCGACACAATGTTGGCGCAAGAGCTACAACATTTCTGACCAGAGTCCTCGCTTCAACTTCAGCAACAGCAAGGTAACGAAGCTCATTATTATGCCTTCATATTTATTTTTGCCAGGCATTTTGCAACTGCACATTCCATCCATGACCTGCAGACACCAGTTTCATTATCTGCTTGTTACAGAAACCACTCAAAATTAACCAAGGATGCACTTTTTTATCATTATTATTATTATAGCCAGAGCTCTGTGAGCAACAACATCCTCCAACTCAAACCGGTGAGCCAGATGTTGTCCTGTTGTCCAGTATGTGGCAGCACTCAGCGGCGCCGACGGCGTTTCATCTTGTCAGAGCGAAAGCAGCGTGCGCCGTGATTATGCTGGTGGTCGTGTGTTGGAGCAGAACCACGCGACAATAACAACAGGCATGATAGCAATGTGCACTGAGCTGATAAATCTCACTTTTTAAAAAAAGAGAGAGAGAAGACTTACTGGCAGCCCGGATTTGGTCCGCGGTGATGAAGATGCTTTCGACAATGACACCAAATGCGTGATAGGAGCAAGGCCCCGGCAGCCGGAGATAAGGCCGCGGCGTGGTGCATTACATCACTCTCACCAGAAACTGGGACATTTTATGTTAAATAAAGACAGACTGATTGCTCACACGCTTCACTCGAAAGAACAAGATCCAGCTGTTCGAGGGCTTCTCTCATTTTGAAATGTCAGATTTCCCTGAGATGAGCATCGGTGGAGGAGTAGCTATCAGGCCTGATGTAGTCTTTCTCCAAAGGTTCAGCCGTCTGCTTCTGCCTGCTGTTGTGCCTCCACACACACACACACACACACACACACACACACATACACACACACACACACACACACACACACACACACACACACACACACACACACACACCTACATGCCCCAGCACTCCTATCTCCACACAACAGACATGCACACATGCTTGCTCACAGTGATGCTAATTTACAGAGAACAGCAACCAAATGTTGGGCAATGAATTAACACATCATTAACACCTGACCCACCACACAGACAGCGGATTTGAGGCCAATAATCAAAAAAAGTCCACATTATTTTGGTTCTCTTCTCTGACTTTTGGGAGGCCTGCCACATCTCCTATACTCCCCCCATGTTGTGTTCAGGAGCGCACCGCACTGCAGGCTGACTCATACTCGTCTTCCGCTTTCAAAAATGTTTTTTCTGCGCTTTATAAAAGGAACACACTGCGCTGAGTGTTCATTTCCTTTAATAGCGCTTGAGCTGTGCAAAAGAGAGGCGTAAGAACACTGTATGGAAAACAACTCAAAGGACGAGGCGTCGGTTGACGACAACGGTGTTGACAATGAGACAAAGAGGGTGGGAGGCAGAGAGAGAGAGGTAACATGTTCCCATTAAGAATAATTTAGCCGCTTCTGTCCACTTTTCTTCACAACTGTTTAAATAAACCTGGATTATGACAGTCGGTTCTGGATTATGACTTCTGTAATATCATATGGATATGGATATATAGCTCTGATGTATTTAGGTGTTGGAAACATTCATTAAAAACATTTCTTGAGCAGTAATAAGCAGAGCTTCGATCTTTCTTTGCTCCAAATGGCAGATACATCTAGACCTGCCAGTCTAAATATTTTGCATGTAAACTCAGAAATCCCATAAATCCAGTCACAGCTCAGCTAATGAGGATAGGGATGAGCTCCTCTGTTGAATATGCAAGAAATAAAAATACATTTTTCTCACAGTGAAATTGGGAAAGACAAGTCCATCTGCTTTTATCAGCCTTCAACCATAGAGTTTATGTAAGAAGTGGATATCGTCAACATGGACGACAGTTCTGAAGCCTGGAGTCACCAGCTTCTCTTTTTAGGAACCAGAAGTCACTCGAGTGGGTGGAGTTAAGAACAATCTAACATTGGATAAAACATGTCTAGGCTACCAAAATGTTAAAGGTCAAAGTTGTAAGATAACATTGTGGTCGCGACCTGTCAATCACCTGGTAGCCCCGCCCTAAAGCATCCCCTGTGTTATGGTCTGTTTAACTCTAAATGGACCATCATTTACTAAATAAACATAATTCTGTATTGAAGAAGACTTGGAACTAGAGATTGAGACGTAAACTCATGTTTACAATGTTTACTGAGGGAATACATCAAGAGAGAAGTAGAGTCGTTTTCTCAATCAGACTTCTTTTACAGCCAGAAGAGTCGCCTCCTGCTGGTCAGTAGACAGAATGCAAATTTAAGGCACTCCAAATTGGCCTTACTTTTAAACTGGAGGCTGCCTGCATTTAACACACACACACACACACACACACACACACACACACACACACACACACACACACACACACACACAGGCCTGTGCTTTCATCCAACTCCAATATAAACCCATCAGCATCCTTATTAGATGCTTAGAGCAGCTCAAGTGGTATAAAGTGTTCGCAGTAGTTTGCTCCGGGAGTAAAGGTTATATTTGTTTACTTTGTCTCGTTTAGAACTTTCAGTCTCCTCTAACTTTCACAGTTTGCAAATCCCCAATTTTGAATACATTTTAATCTTTTTTTATATTGACACTGACAAAGTCACGCCATGGCAGATCAACTCCTTCAGGTCAGTATCAGCCCCGATACCGAGCATATGGGATCAATGCATCCGTAGATTGATCTGTGTGCAACATCAGCCTCTGATTGTCCATCCTTATGGACGTGTTGCAAGAATCAGAGAATACAAATATGACATCTTGCATAACATTGTTTCGCTCCACCACGAGTGGCCCAACAGCCCACAGAGAACCTTTGAGTGCCTCAAAGTTTGGTTCAAAGTGGTGTGACAGTGTTTGTGCTGTAGCACAAACATTTATGCTATAAGACATATTAATTGTTGCCTGCTACCTAAACATGTCATGTTGATAGCTCAGATGAAATTGTAATTATAGGAGAGACTTAATTGAATGATGTTTGGCCACTTCATGAACAAGTCTTTTTTTTATTGCCTAACTTAAAGCTTTCGCTGTCGGGACGGCGCCGTTGGCATCGACAGGTCTGGCCACAATCCACATTGTTCTCGCCAAGCAGCCGCAGCCAAAAGAGGACACGATGCACAGCCGCTGCACCTGTCTCCGTTCAATTTGCATTCAGCGTCTTATTTGGAGACCACCCACTGCAGTGCAGGCAGGGGGGCTGCTCTCCCAGAATGTTTAGTGAGCATCTGGCACTCCCTGATGTCACTGTACTATTTAGCCGCCTTTCAAGGACTTAAACTTACACCCATAAAGCTTTTAATACACCTTAATTAAAGTCAACAGTGCACTCTGATGCTCTCCTACATTGTGGTATCTTGTTATTTCCCCCAACAGTGTGCTTTACTGTCTTTTATCTACCTACCTACCTACCTACCTATCCATCCATCTATCTATCCCCAGATTTTAAAAAGTCCTTCATCCTGTGTTTCCATTGGTCCTCTCTGGGTAACAGAGGTATGTCTTTATTGGAACATCCTACCAATATACAGTATTTAATTTGCCAACTGAATACACCATCATAGCAATATGCTAATCTATTTCTTCTCAAAAGAGTATTGGTTACGTCATCTGAGAAACAAGTTATAGTTGATGTGCATGTTGTGTAAAATGAAAATAGACAGAGCACATGAGGACATCTGTGTCCATCTCCTTCACAATGATGGACAGTACCGCCTGATAATGTCTAGCTTTGAAGGAGCTGTATTTAATATGCTGAGCATTCCCATAATAGCAGCAAACAACTGTTTGCACTGTACAGATATAGTGGGGCAAAGTCTACGTGAGCAGAGGAAGACGTTTAGTGCATGTTAGTGCATGTGAGAGTGACTCACTGGTTAGCTCACAGACGCTGCTCTGCACTCCTCATCCAGAGATTACAGCCATGAAGGCCGTCCCAATGCAATGTGGTGCTTTTACTGGGTATTTAAAATGATCATTTAAAAAAAACTGTCATTAAAAATACAGAAAACCTTTAAATGAGTTCCACCACATGGTGAACTTAAGGATGATCCATTCTGCGGTCCTCGTTCAATCCAAAAAGGAAACACAGGCCGCAGACGTCATACCTACAAGCTCCATCCTGCCAAACCACAATACAACGTCCTCGGCTGGTCATGTTAATCTTTACATTTTGAAATGTATAACCACAAAAATGCATGAAAAATGTAAACCTATATTAGCTCTTGTCATTTTGTTTTCAGCCATTTGTTTGGCTGCAGCTCCAGTGACTGTTTGATCCAACGTTTGTATTCACTCGGTGGTTTTCTCCTCACCCCTATGGTGGAGCCTGATTGTCTAATCCCCATCAGCTGTGTGACTGGGGGGTGTCCCATATAACAAATCAGCGCCCGTGTCTTATTATTGCTGATCTTGAAGAAGGCTCCAGGGCCGAAACGTTGTCGAAACAAAAAGAGCGTGTGACTCTTTCTTCCTACTTTCAAGCGTTGGGCCAGAACCCGACTAACCCCAATGATGGCCGCAAAGCTCAACCTAATCTGCTGCGGAAAATCACATCAAATTGTTGGTAAGATATGTGCTAAGCCCAAAGGTCCGCTTGAGGGGCACCTGAATATTTACAGCGTCTAGCAAATTCTCACCTCGATTTTATGTGTTCAACAGAGACATGGCTTCATAAAAAATAAAAAATAAAAGCTGTTCATCCTCTGCCCTATCTTTCCCAGGCTGTAATGCCTTCAGGAAACATAAAGCTGATGAAAGAGGTGGGGCTTACTGTTTCATGCCACGGACCATATATCATGTAAAGAGATCCAATCTTCGGTTAAGAATGACCGAATTTATTTTTTAGAATGCGTCACACTGTTGCTGCAAATGTCTTTTTATCCTCATTGGAGTGTAGAGACCACCCTCTGCAGAATTGTTATTCTTTGACAAATGAAATGCTATGCTTAGAGAATGCAGCTCAGGGAAGGGAGTAATTGTTGTGGCTGATTTCAATATCAACTGGGAAGATAAGTTTGAAGGCACTGAAACAAATCAGAAATAAATTTGATCTCACACACCTAGTAAAGGGGCGTACAAGGATAACTTCTTCATCTAAAACTGAATTGATCTGGTATTCAGCAACAAACCTGAGAGAGTACCAACAACTTTCAACATGGTTACAGGTCTATTTGATCACAAGTTAATCCTCTTAGCCAGAAGGTTCACTGAAAAACATTCTTCTTTGTCTTCTTTCTTTATTTCTATCCACAATTCAAAATAGAACAGAACAATTCATTCAAGAAATGTAAAGTTGATTAAACACTCTCCCCCGGATTAATCGTGATATAGAGAGTATAATGGGAGAGAGGCCTTGCTGTGTGACCATTTCATAAATTATTTACTGACCTATCTTTCACATTTTCACTAGAAACATGGAAACAAAGGACACGAGTAGCTAAAGCAAACTGTGTGAGTCTGATAGGTGAAGCTAAGAGAAATTCCAAAGAAATGAAGGACAATGTAATAAACGTAACAGGACATCTGCATTGTAATACAACAAAGCCGCTGGATATTAAAGGCCATGGACCTTCTTCAAGAGCATTTTCGTGTTCTTATCTTAACCATCTCATACATTTGTTTTGCATGAGGGCTCGTACGAGTGTGCCACGTCAGATTCAGAAACTGCTCCTCACTTCAGAGAGATGTGTAGATTTACAGCGTAGAGATAATCAATGCCATCTGTGCATAAAAGAAAAAATGTAATGGAATTGTAAATTGGCATTATCATAATAATGTCCTATACTGAAATCCTGCTTTTGGAGATCTATAAAGGAAAGTGTGGACTTGCTGAAGTCGAGGAGTGAGGAAACAGTACTGTTGAAGTCGTTTTACCTGAAGGTCGTATTGCCACTGAAATAAAGAAGAAATGTTCCCAATGAAAACCGTCTCAGCAAGGCAATCTGTGAGTGCAAAGGAATGCAGTTTGAGATGTCGATGTCAATATTGTTGTGTTATACAAAAGCATCAATAGCCAATTTAAATTAATACTGATATCTTTAGGCTATGGGAATGGATATATCATTATATTTGTCAATCATTTGAATTTCGGAATCCAACAGGATAAGTTTAACATGAAGTCAGGACCACCCGTAAATTGTGTTTAGATATTTCTAAGCATGAGAAAATCTGCAAATGCGGCAGATTCTCCTAAATTTCTTGCAAACGCCACTTGCCTGGCAGGTGGCTGATTAAAGGGGCTGTTGAAACTGCAACTCTCCACTACTCCTACTTTATGAATGATATTAGGGTCTTTATGAATGATATTAGGGTCACAGCAGACACCAATCAAACGGGACCTTGTAGATCCATCACCCGCAGATATCCCTCATCTTGTTGGAGGTCACAGAACCGAAGGTTAAAACAATCCTGATCTCTCTTGAAAACTCTCAAGCAAAATATGTACTTGGACTGAATCCATTCCCTTTAAAGAAAAAAAAGGCATACAATTGAATTTACTGAACCAATAAAAAAAGATAATGCATACTTCTATTGAAGATGAACAGTTTCAAAGGGATTACACGCTAGCCGTAGTTGTGCCAGTTCATAAATCTGTGTTGAAATGTGTTGGAGAACATCTGACCACTAACCTCAACAGGGACCCTTACACACTGCACCCAAAGCCATTTGGTTTGAGAGCCGACCATTCCAGGGAGGCGTTGTCGTGGCCATACAATTGGATTTAAACTAGCTAGCTAGCGCTGAGTTGGAGAAAGTTCTATCTGTCTCCCCGGGTTCAATGCATAAGGACGGGCATCGAAACAGAAGCTTCAAACTATGAAGCTCTACAAGTCTGGTCAGTGAGAATATGATTAAAATGCGCTCGTTACATGCACAGTCACTTTTAAAGACTCTTCAATCTTCACGGGAAGTTAGGTTTAGGCAACAGAGGAAAGAAAGAAAGGGCGAAGAAAGAGACTGACAAACAACTTGAATGACTACCGATTGACTAACAACTGGCATAACAAAATGTCAACTGAACTTTTTATTTTCCACAGGTCACAAACAGAGGCCTCCTGGGTGAAAGTCCCGTGTTTGCTGCCTTCATGGTGCCTCCTCGGATTCTTTCTGCAATTTGTCACCGTCACCTCATCGGTTTTAAAACATCTCGCCAATGGATGTGCAGTTGAAAACCTGGCACACTTTTCAAGAAGGTGATTAAAATGCATGGTCCTGATGAATAAATAAATGAAGTCCCACACTAAAAGTTCATCCATCCACGGTGCTGTGACGCACTTTCCATGAGCACCTCCAGTCAGATGGCAGTTATAAATGCATGTGAATGTGTGATTACCAGGTGATATGTGCTTATGATCAGCTGGTTGATGGCTTACGGCCGCTCTCAACACATTATTAATCATATCTAACGACTTCAGATACTGCACTAAACAGTTTGCCCTACAGGATTTCCCCACCGCTGCAGCCAGCGCTCAATATGCCGCCCGAGGCCTGACTGTCTAACACATGATGAGATGTGTGTGTATGTGTGCTTGCATAGCAGAGGAAATAAAGATGGTGAGGAAGAGAGGGAGAGGGAGGGAAGGAGGGAGGGAGCTGCCTGATCTCAAGCGGCAAATTAGGGCCTCTCTGAAATCGATAACAGGGGAGCCATGCACAGATTTCATTAGTTGGCAGACGTGTGCGGCTAAAGGGATGCAAACGGATATTGATGTTTGAGATTGATTGATCTCTTCTTTTCTCAAAAATGTACACACCGAGTTGCGATGCAGAGTTTGTTTTGGGTTTGTTTGCTCTCCGAGTGCACATTCAATCTTAAACACAGTTTGTCCGTGACCTTTTTTCCAAGAAAAACAAACTCACATTTTTTTATTCAACAGATAGTCATCCGTTGAAAGTTGATACCACGGAGATATAAAATGGAGTTGCCGGGTCAAATCGCCGGCACGCCCGGCAATGTCCCGGCCCGCCCATATTATCCACTACCAGCCACAAAATATTTTTTCCCACGAGATTTAAAAATCAATAAACAAAAGGGACATTCAGGCCTTTTGCATCTTAAGCAAGTCCACCTTGTGACAGAGGTGGCATTACAAAATGCTTCTCATGCACCCTCTCAGGTAAATGTAATAGATAGGCCTTCATGGAAGATTAAATTATATTTCCTATTGCATTTAGCTTAATTAGGTCCAGGATGGGTGTGGTATGTCACAACAACAACAACAACAAAACTAGACAGGGTTAGAAAGGTTAAGCAATCACAGGAAAGTCAATGTGGAATAGCATTAAGTGATGGACTACTTCCTTTATATCATCTGAATTTCCTAGATGTATTAAAGCTCACTTGTGTTGTAGCTGGAGCAGGATAAACCAATGCAGAATAAAAGAATGAATGAGCCGCCATGCTGACAGATCAGAGGAATAACAAATGCAAAACCTGCAGTTAAAAAAAGGTGCACCTGTTCAACAGCCATGAACAAGACGATCTGCTGAAGTTCAAACCGAGCATCTGAAAGGGAACGACAGGTGATGTAAGTGACTGTGAACGTGGCCCGATTGGCTGGTTTTGAGTATTTCAGAAACCAACGCTCTACTGGGATTTTCACACACAACACATCTCAAGGGTTTACAGAGAATGGTCCATCCCTTGTTGATGGCAGAGGTCAGAGGAGAATGGCGGGACTGCTTTGAGCTGACAGAAAGGCAACAGCAACTCAAACAACCACTCGATACAGCCGAGGTTTGCAGAGAAGCATCTCTGACGGCACAACACGTAAAACCTTGAAGCAGATGGGCATACCGGGTGCCACTCCTGTCAGCTAATAACAGGAAACAGAGGTTATACAATTGGCATGGGCTGGATTGGGAAATCTTTCCTGAACTAATGAGTCTCATTTTTTTGCTGGAACATTCAGATGGTAGGGTCAGAATTATGCATAAACAACATGGAAGCATCACTCCATCCTGCCTTGTATCAGCGGTTCAGGCTGCTGGTGGAGGTGTAATGGCGTGGGGATATTTTCTTTGCACACTTCGGGCCCCTTAGTACCGATTGAGCATTGTATAAATGCCACAGACTACCTGAGTATTGTTGCTGGCCATGTCCCTCCCTTAATGACCACAGTGGGCCCGTCTTCTAATGGCTCCTTCCAGCAGGATAACGCGCCATAAAACAAAGCTCAAATCATTTAAAAACTGGTTTATTGAACATGAAAATGTGTTCACTGCACTCAAATGGCCTCCAAAGTCACCGGATTTCAATCCAGTAGATCACCTTTTGGATGAGGTGGAAGATTTGCATCATGGATGGGCAGCCGAAAAAACTATCAGTCTATCATCAAAATCAATGCAGTGAAGAATTAAGAACCTGCTACTAGCATGTATACCTATACATACTGTGTATTAGGGGTGTCACAATGTGGATTATAAAAAAACTAAACAGAAAACACTTTAATGACGACACAGAGGAGGTTGCTGCTAGCTTGCTGGCTAACTTGTCGCTAGCTCGCTGCTAGGACGCTGCTAGGTCGCTGCTGCACTTTTCCTTGTGCACTTTCGGGGTCGTCCAACCCAATTGTTCTTATTTAAATTAGTGAGAAGAAAAAAAATATTGTTTTTACACTTGAAATAAATAATTTACATTTGACCATATGGCCTTAGTGTGATATGTTCACAACATGTATGGTGGTTATATTACATGCCATCTTGCATGTACCATGTTTATAGAAGAATATGAAAATGTAAATGTCAGAGCGTAAAACCGATGATCTGTTGATTTTTTTTCAAATCAAGACAACAATAACAATTGACACACGGAAAAGAAGCTTCATCCTATTCAAATCTCCTACCATTATGATGCCAACCTTCTAGTTTTTTTTCTTCTTTTTTAACCACTGACTCGTGATTCATTTGATGGTTATCCAACTGCTGCTCAAAACTGTCTTTGTCTCTCTCCGTCTGATTGAACTGATTGAAGTGTTTTGTTTTTTAAAGCTCCAAAACATGACTTATTTTGCAAACCCTTCATTCACTATAACATCTATTTGTTAAAAGGACTTCGTACAACCTAAAAGCACTGAAGACAATTCAAAATCAGAGAGTAGTCCTTTTAATGAATCAAGCTTCTGTGGCAGAGGATCCCAAAATCTTCTTTGGCAGCGTACAGTACGCTGTTTACTGCCATATATATTTATTATTTGTTTCATTATTGGTATCTTTCCATAGAGTTATTACTTAAAAAAAAAATCCACTGTCCTTGTCTCAGGAGCATTTCCATCCCTTTATATTGTAGATGCACAGCCGGTCAGAGCTATTGGACTTGGCCGGGTGCCGCAGCAATGTGATATTCTACCATCTTAATTTTTCATCACTCCATTTGATTTCCTGCAGTCATCTGATAAAAGTGATGTTGTGATAGTCTTAAATGATTAATTGAGCTTGAATATGTGCTTTTAAATTTCCATTCATTACGGCGCGTCACATTTTATCTGCCGCACATTTAATCACTTTCCATATGCATATTAATGATTTCAGTGGTACCTGTGTAATAGGAGTGAGTCACTCGATGTAAGTGTCTGCTGCTGTACAGTCACACTGCCCACAGCGCTGCTGTGTGACACACACTCCCTGCTTGGGACAATTCTCTGCTGCACTGTGGAGTTTTGAAAGTCACAGTGAGATGACTTACAGCTTTCTCACCTCGTTAGCGTCGATTGTCATAATAATGACAAAAGATGCTGACAAAAATGCTTTTTTTTAATTTTCCTACTCTTTAAACATGATGCTTACAAGCTGGAAAAAAGTACTTTTATGTCATAGTTTACCAGAACACCATTACCATGAAGTTCCTACCAATGATGCATTGATTTAAGATATAAGTGAAATCTTGGAAACGATAACAAGAGACCGAGCAATGTTGTGTGTATGAGTTTTTCTTTTTCTTTTAAGCTTAAGATGACAGATTGAGCCAAGTATTGAGTCACTGTCTGTGTTGGTTCTGGTGCCACCTGCTCAATTTTAAACAGCCTCCCTCTACTTAACGTCCTGCATCCTGGTCCAGACTAGTCGAATTAACAGAGGCATGGCAGTCAGGAAACATTATGAAATCTGCAAAAGCAAATAGATATTACCTTGCAGAAGAAGTGATGAGAATTGGTTTCCACGTTAGAAAAGGTTTGATTTCTTGTTTTATTATTATTTTTTAAAGAAAGAGGTGAGATGTCAGCTGATCAGTTCGCGCCCTAAATGAAAACGTGAATATACAAAAAGAAAACGTGCTTGTCAAGCAGATGATGAAATGACTGATCTGATACTTCGGAGAGCTGACCTGTTATAGTGAGATGCATCACACGTGTGTTCTGCTCATTTTGTTTTTCCACCTCTCTTGAAGAGACGGTCACTACTAAACTCAACACAGATTTTATGGGATTTGTTTTAAGTGTCCAGAAAATTCAAGAACATGAGACAATCTTGCTTAAAGATATTATTTAAGTATAAATAATTAAAATGAAGTAATGTATCATTGAGGTGAATCGGAGTCACGTGAACATTTAAAGAGGTTACTTTCCCAAACAAAAGACACAGCAATAACATAAATGTTTGAAAGCAATACAGAATGCCTGAGAGCCTGACTGCATTATAGTCTTTTTTATTATCTACAACAGGTGGATACCAGAAGTAATGCATTATACTCCATTATATTTTAAAGTGTAACCTGGTGCCTGAATTTTGTGTTTGCCGTAACATAAATAAATATCCACCATACATGTGTGCATACAGTTTCAATATAATGCAGGAAATGAAGCGTTTGAAACTCATATGCTCTGCTTGATATAAATCCAACATCTTTAAAGTGGCTTTCTGATTGGCTGCTGCTTGCAATCGATAATGACACCTGAATAAAGTTCAAAGTGTTATTTTGGTTGACCCCTCAGAATAATGACATTCCAACTGTCCAGTTTAATCAAATATGCTGTTCGGCATTCAATCAGATCAGATTTTCTTTTTATGACATTAACATTCAGGGGAGAAGAAACTGCCTGTTAGCCTTTACAACATGTTCTCACCCCAACTAGTTCCATGTTTCCTCTGAGCGTCTACCAGCGTTATTTGAGCCCGGAGCTTCTCTCACGGACACCAACGGGTGCCTCCTGCGTCAGTATCAGACACAGCATCAATATTTGACGCGCTGGGAATGGGAATGAGATATTCAGTCAGAGACGTGAACAGACACTCTGTAGGAGGACAGATATTTATCGCTGACGGGGCTTTTTTAAAAGATACAGTTTCAGCTAAAATGTTATCATTCTTTGACAGACCTCATGCAGGATGCAAAAGTTATCGCAAACTCTCTCTCCTCCAGGTCCTCACAATCTAATAGAGACATTGTTCTGTCGTTTAATGTTTAATTTTTCGAAACCACAACTGTTGGAAAACTAAAACACATTTTAATTTGTCCAACTCTGCGTCTGAACGTGACTTAAAACAGCAACGCCGTGTTGTTACGTCATTAATAAAAGTTCCAGTCTGAATGTTTTTAGTAGTGATGGCGAGATGAAGCTTCCTGAAGCATTGAAGCTTTCCATCCAATTGGTTCGCTCATGGGCCGAAGCTTCATGGAGCTTCATTTGCTCTACTGCGCCACCAAGTGGACACTACATGTAAAACAGGCAGAGTGATCATAACGACACCATGGCTTTGGTGTGTGAAGCTTTAAATTGAATAAATTATGTTTGTGACGCCAATACATCAATTATTAACTTTATGATATAATGGCGGGGTCAAAATCAAAACTCGAAACAAATTGGGAGAGGGTTGTGATGTGACTGTGGGTCAGTGGTTAGAATATCCAACTTTCAGTCAGAGGATCGGTGTTTCGAGCCTCAGCTCCAATAGTCCATGTTGATGTGTCCAATTTTTTAAGTAAAAATAAGAACTTCTCCACAGTGCTGGGCTTTTTGAGACTATTTTGCCTGCTTTATAAAACACCCTTTCACAGGCACACATGAATTTGGGTACAGAGAGGAAGGGGGAAATCCATTGAGTTTCTCTGCCCCTTATATTTCAAATCGCACAGCAAACCCACGAACCATTTTCTGAATCAGTCACGTGGTACGGCCGGCTAGCGAGGCTTCCAACGTCACCGCATACGTCATCGACACAAGCCTCGATACGCGCTTCACCAAAATCTACCTGATTACTCGACACGCGCATCGAAGCCTCGACACGAAAGGACACATCACTAGTTTTTAGGCCGAGATGCTCATTCATGCTCGTTCACGTTTGCACTTTTCTCCAGAGACAAGTTTCCCCCAATGAATCATCCCCAACGTAATCACAGGTCACGCACATGTCGGCCCTTTTCATCAGCGCTCTCGTCACGCACTGTTTTACTTGTGGGTTTGGAGGAGTGAAGACATAAACAGCATGCAACATTAACCTTTGATGAATGTCTGTGATCCTGAGTCATGCACAAAAACTATTTCCCGAAATCACAATTATAATCACGCTCACACATCTACTGGACTCTAATTGTTGGCTGTAGTCATGGCTTTGTGTTCACAGTGATATTTGGCACGAGAGACCAAAACGTTTTCATATCACAACCACCAATTTCAAACGAGAGGGGGAAATCATGTGGAAACAATGGACGATAAAGAAGTGGAAAAAGAAGCAACACATATATGTGTAATAATATATTTCATATCTACTTAAAACACATTTTAAGTGAGCTATCTGCATGTATTTTAGCACATACACAGTGATATACTTAAAATGTACGAAGTATACTTGAAGTTGTTCCAATTTAGCACACAAAAATATACTAAATATACTAAATACTACTTAAATATATTTAGTACAAAATAAGTTGTTCCAAAATAACACACTTTAAGTATACTTATGATTAGTATACTAAAGTATACTCAAGTATACTAAGATTAAATATACTTAGTATATATTTTTTCCCGCCTGGGTACACACAGCCCGAGCCCTTTTCCTGCAGTTAAGAAGATCACAGAAAGTCCTTTTTTATATATATTGGAGTTTCTTCTGCAGGTCTGACTCTCGCGACTGAGATTTTTCTTATTTCTGGAGGAAAATAATTGATTGTGACATGAAAAACGGGAGGTGGGAATGGAGAGCGGAGGGTGTGGGATAGAGGGGATGAGGGGATGAATACCTAAGACGGAGTCGCACCCCACCCAGAAGGAGAAGGATTCTCTCTGCGTGACATCAATCCCATTTCTTCATGCTGTGCGCAGGTCAATTATATCTTTATTACAGTAAAATGCAGATCCTCTCTCTGCACAATGTAGGCGCGGAGAGACTGATGATCGGGGAAGGTTGCAGCACCTCTCATTTCCAGGATATGCGTTGCTTATACATGTTGCGAACGGGGAGTTCACGGTCATAAACAAAGGCAGGATTTCACTAATCTAATCGTGACCTACTCTGAAACTCAGCCACAACCGTAAACCACATTAGTGTGGATGCAGCTTGACACTTTGAAGCATCAGCACCTTTGCTTGTGTGGGGAAAAGGTGTTGTTTTTGGCTCCCCACAACAGGATTGATGCCAGCGCTGGATCGCTAAAGGTTTCTGGGTGGTGCTTTTTATTCAATATTTAAAGATCAAGGGTTGGAATATGGAAACGACTCTAAACCAGGTTGTGTGATAACGTGAGCCCTAAATTAGCCATCAATGGGAAATGACGGAGACTCAACTCAGTTTTTAATGATGATCTATTCGTCAAGCTGTCGCGTTGTCCGTCATCCACACAGTCCTGGGAATCCTGGAAAAGTTGAGGAATTGAAGAAACAAAATGACGTTTCAGCCTTGGGAAAAACAAACATTGAGAAGGTCACACCGATGTGCTCATAATCTTTTTTTTTTGTCAGCTGTGGAAAGTGTTTAATGTCAAGCTTGTCTGTTGGTGGATTTAATTAGTCTTGAAGGAATAACAACCCATGAACATGTCTCTGTTTACTAAATGAGGCACCGAAAGCCTGAAACATTCAGATCGGCTCAAAGAAAACAAATATCGGTAATGGAAATGACTCGACATGTCAGGTAGTGCTTATGAAAAAGTCAATTACTTCCAATAGCCACATGGACCAGCGGGTCATACAACTACCGGCCCCATTATCCATCCGTCCATTTCCTACACCTACACCTCCCTGTCCTGTTTAGGGTAGAGTGGGATAAAGCCTTTCCCAGCATGCATTGGGCAGCAGTAAGGGTGAAACACCCACATTCACACCTACAGGCAATTAAGAGTTTCCAGTTCATCTATCGCACAGAGAGGCTGGTGTTGGCCGAGTTACTCGGGGAATCCAATCAATTACTCATTAGGTTTTCCTAAATAAAAAAGTAATTACTTTACTTTACTAATTACTCTCCAGTAAATGTAATTAGCTATCTTACTCAATATATTACTTTCAGTACTCAGCACAGGTCCCTCAAAGTTGCCTTGAAACAACTCAAAATCCTCCAAACGTTACATCTCCTCAGTTTAAAAAGTGTAGAAATAGAAAAAAGACGGGCGAGGGTTTAACAAGAAGTGGCCCGACATGTTGGAGGTATTCTCTGATCATCAGCTAGCTTAATGTCAGCCTGCATGCAGAGATACCACATTCTCACGGTGGAGTTGAGGTTCACACATCCTCCATCTGTGAACCAAAGCAGGGACTTTCTGGATGTAGGCGTACCAGAACATAAACAACTTTGGAGTTTATTGGACTCACATTTCTCACAGTGTCAATATTTGTAATGAGACCGGGCTGCGTTTCTCCTCTCAAGTGGAGGACGACCGCCTCCCCCTCAGATCCAGACCAGCGAGCGCGCAGCTGTGCCGGAGCAGCCCGTCCACTGTTGGATTGGATTCAATGGCACGTTACTACGATTAATTATGAGTTTCAAACTGTAATCCGTTACGCCACGAGCTGGCAGGTGTACACATTCAATTCACAGTTCACTAAAGGAGTTCTTTTGTTTTATTGTTGCGGCTTCCCGAGACCAGCAGGGGTTCTACATCAAGCTGGGGTGTCAAAGTGACTAGATTACTGTACGTATTACACTGCAGTGTGTCATTTTGTTTTTCAATTTAAAAAGAAAAATGGCATTTATTTATAATATTTGCTCTCAGTGTGTATTCAGAATTGTTTAGGGAGAGCTTTTAAACTGATGTATATACGCAGTTTGGACCGAGCAATTATTTCTAACTAGATAATACAGTATTACTCCCCATGTAAAACATGTTATCAATATTCCTTTCCCTATCTGGCATATTCATGTTTCACGTTCACATTGCTAAAGCAGAAAAATGAACACTGTTAATCATTTAAATCTCCATTTCAACTCTGTGTGCCTCGTGGTAGTCAGTAGAGGCTTTCTAACTGTAAGCAATACGATTTTGTGCATTCATAATTAAACTTTCTTAAATTTGCTGAAACCAGGTTCTGTTTTCCAAGTATACTCTGAATGGAACATTGAACAGGTGTGTGTTTGTGTATGTGTGTGTGCATGCCTGATTATTATTTTTGTACAACTTTGTACTGTACAACCTTCAGAAAAGGTGTTACCCATAATGCATGGTCTTGTCCAGTGTCCTTACAATGCCTTAAAGACGAGGATGTGTGTGTGTGTGTGTGTGTGTGTGTGTGTGTGTGTGTGTGTGTGTGTGTGTGTGTGTGTGTGTGTGTGTGTGTGTGCTTTCACAAGTGTGACTCCTACAATACACCGTGAATGTGTCGTCTCTATGCACAAGCACATTAAAATAATCCGAGCCGGTGACCCACGCTTCCATGTTTCCCGGGTGCTGTGTTGCTGCCTCCTTGTCCTTGTTGTGCCAGATGCCTCACGCGCTACAGATGTTTGCGAACGCGTGCGTCAGCCTCCCCACAGCGAGTTGAGCCCGTACGAGGATGGATGGGAGACGCCTCCCCCTCCTGCGCAAGGTTAATCTCGTCCTCAGCCGCAACTAGCATGTCACCTTAATGAAGCTCCAGCAGACGAACACTTAATAAGAGTTAAGAGTATATTAACCTTGAAGTCTTTGCACGCATCTCTCCTGTTTTCATACACTTTATGCATCCATTTCCCACGATCAAGGACGAGCGTTCATTTAGCTGGAGGAGGTCAGAACAAAAAACGTTTCCCTCGACGGTTGCAAATTTCTCTCTGACGTCTTTGTTCCAGACGCAGCAGCGAGGAGGACGAGCCTCTGTGATGTCGTCTGAGGCAGATAAAGAAGCTACAAGCTGCTCTCCTCCTCTCCCCACCCGCTCGCTCCTCTTTTTGTCTTCCTCTCCTCCTCGCCGCTGATCAATGCTCTTAATGACGGCAATCAATCAAGAAAATGAAAGATTTACTCTCCAATATTAATTTTGCTCAGCATCGATTGAGGAGCGAAGAGTATTACTGGCATTAATGCCTTCTGAGGTGCTGCATTGAGTTGCTCGCCTCTAAAAACAAGTCATTCATCTTCCATTTCAACAGTTTTATTACACCTTTAAACATAATTACAAACAGATAACAGTCACCTGCGGTGATATTTAGTAAACTCTTTGATTATCTTGTTTTCTTGCTTGTTGTTTCAGGATAATTGTGTTTAAATCTGATCTAAATCTCCAAGTGTGAATGTTCTGCTACAACGAATTTGCTCATCATGGCTAAAATCCATTTATGGGATTTTTTTTCATCTCCGACAGCTTTTCACGAACGAGGAAGCAAAAGCCTGCTTTCCAGTTTGAAGGCCGTGCGTTTCACAAGGTTCAATTTCCTCCCCCTGCCTTTCGCCCCGACGAATAACCATTTTCTGTCTTCGCCGAGCAATAATGCACGTGTGGAAACGCTGCCGCGCCCGACTGGAGGTGCGGTGATGACAGCCGGCGCTAATGATACGCCACTCAGCGAACCACCAGGGGCAGACAACATGCCAAACCGACGAAAGGATTTATGCCACGAGCCGATTCCGCCCGCGATATGGTGTCATGTTATCGTATCAGCTGATCAAAGGCTGATAGGAGGCTTGAAGGCTCTGCGCTGCTTTTATTGGCACTCGCACAAATCTTTTTTAACCTGTCTTGTACTTTTGAGCCCAACAACACAGTCGGGTTGCTGCAGACGCGTTTCAAAGCCACGAGGCACCGAAACCTGCAGCTTCGTTCTGTGACCGCATGTGTGATCGCTTCTTTATTTTAGTCTGCCTTCCCTTTAAGGGGGAATAATGTGCAGATAATGATCCCGTTATGGTCACTTTGTGGTTATCTTTAAACGAATAGAGTGCCTCTCCGCTCTGTTATTCATGAGTATAACACCGCATAATACTTTTAAGCCAGGTTGCCGGAGCGTCTTCTTTATCCCCGTCTTTCCTTTCTTTTGTCGGTAGTATACATACTCCTCAGCCAGAGTGAGAAAAGTGGAGCAGGTTTTGTTGATGACTTAAGGGATGGAAAGCACACCGGGGCTTCTAATGCACCTAGTATTTAAATAATCCCCGGGTCTCCTCCATCCTTTTGATGCCTTTGTTCACTTTGAAAAGTTATCACCATACAGCCTGTACTGTTGGCTTGGGGATGAAGAGAGAGGGAGAGAGAGGAAGAGGGAGAGAGGGAGATGTCGACGTTGAATCGCGGCACCATACCTTTTCTTCTGCATCCAGTTCCCAGAGCGTGAAAGAACATCTGAATACACATTTGAAATCTTATCTCACTCCAGCTGTACCGCTGAATTCTTCCTCTTTTTTTTTCTCTTTTTTTTTTTCGGGGCACTCTCAAAAAGCAAGGCAAAAAAAAAAATCAAGAAAAAGGGAACCCAGAAATAATCAGCCATGCTTATCTTTCTGCAGTACTGAGAGCTATAATGAGACTCACTCACCCATAGTGGAGAGCTTAATAATTCATTGTGGTGGCTTTGCAGGTGAACCCTATCACATTACAATTTAAAAGCTCTAAAGCTAGTATTGCTGAAGGGGAGAGCAGCGAGGATGAATGCTAGACTCAAAAGCCCTCGTGCATACAGGTACATGGACGCCTCACACACACACACACACACACACACACACACACACACACACTCTTAATGAGCTACAATTTTCTCCAAATAGACTTGCATTGCGGTGTGCAGGCCTCGTCACAAGACCATCAACACTTTAAGAGACAACCGAGTGGTACTTTAAAGTGGTAAACACAAACAGCGTTTATTGTGGAGTGGCCCTTCTTTTCTTCTTAATTTGAAAAGCGCTCATCATATTAGTGAGCGTAAATGACTCCTCCCCCGGGACCAAAAGTTAACATTCTGTAGGCGGCGAAGCCGAAAGAGAAAAACAACATAAAACCGTTTGCTTGTTGTTTTTTTCCTCTCAAGGGCAAAAGAGTTACTGTCCAGTCTTTTTACAATGCCACCCGTCTGCCCACGTCTGCCCACGTCTCCCCCCTCTCCCCCCCCCCCCCCCCCCCCCCCCTACCCCCCGGCTGGCACAGTGCCATCAGATATCTCACGAGGAGGGGGAACATTAGTATTGCAGCGCTTCGACACCCTTGTTTTCATGCGGACCTTTGCTCTGATTACGGATCTCGAACAGTCGGCTGGCCTTTTTTCCTTTTCTTTTTTTCCTGCTGAAACTCATTTTCTCGCGGGGAACCTTCAGACATTCTACAAAGATGGGGTCGGCTCTGTCAGTGACCTCTGGCACCGACTGTCTGTGGAGCGCATCCCAGATGGGTTGGACCGTGGCCCACGCTTCTTCCAGCTCCTCCCCCCCCCCCCTCTCTCTCTCTCTCTCTCTCTCTCTCTCCGGGTGTCTCTCTCTATCTGTTGCTCTCTCTGTCCCCTCCTCCCTGTAGGCCAGAGCAAAGAGCCTGGGTCGCCTGGCACAAGGACTGCATACTGGAGTGACCTTGCAGCGCTCCCTAATGGAGAACTTGGCTTTGTTCCACAGTTTCTCAGCCAGCAGACATGCCCCCCTCGCCCCAGCCTCTTTAGATCGGGGCTATACTCACCTCTAACCCATCCTCTCCCCCGCCCCCCTCACCCAACCCAGAGCTGGAACACATCACATCGCTAATTGTCACCGGCGACGGCAGCTGATAGCATCTCCCTGCCCGTTTCACCGCAGGGATTCTGTCGAGTCACGTGGGAATTCAGTCTGCTCCAGGAAGCTATACGATAATATGAGAGAGTAAGCACTGGTGTGTGTGTGTGTGTGTGTGTGTGCTCAGCATGACTGCGCTTGCACACGCGATGATGAGAGACATCAAAACGTGCTGGAATCACGTCAGCCCACTGTAACCCTCAGGAAATGAGAGCGATGGGATTAACCGATAAATAGATAATTTGAGTATTATCTCAGGATAAAACAGTGCTTAAGTCATCTCAGATGATGCGCCGCGACAACACACTCCCCACAGTGAGCCAACAATAACCTAATGATGTCTCTTTTGTGCGGATGAATTCCCAAAAGCTAGAATCGGAAACTGCAAGCGAATGCTGTGAATTAAAGTGAATATTTAATAAGCTCATTAATAGCAAAGTAACATAACATAGGGTATTGCTTAAACATGAGCAGATGAAGTACCACCAGAATATTATGGGGGAATTCCAAGAATTAAAATCATCAACTACTCCACTGGTGCTGTCTTATGAAGGCATTTTACATCAAAAGAGCACAAAGAGGACTTTTCTTTTAAATTGCTTCTTTTTCCAAGAAATATGTAAATGTGCTCGCTGTAGATGAAAGATTGCTATTCTTTGGACCCATCCACCTTTCCGCCCCCTCCACCAGGTGTATTATTTAGCGGTCTTTATACTTCCTCATCATGATTACGTGGGTAACATACAAAAAAATCTTTCAATTACGGCTCTTAATTTTTCTGCCAGGAATGCTGGATGAGAACAGCCGGAGCTGTGGCGTTTTACGTAAAAATGTAATCCATGTGTTACAACCCATCACTCAACGTACTTAACTGGTATCATGTACATAATGTAGCCGATAGTTACACACTACACTATTTTTCATAAACCGAACCAAGTAGTTATGTCACGTGAACACAGAAGTTTATTTTGAAAAGCCGGTGGAGGCAGTGGAAATGGACTCGTCAATCATTGGTGTAAAAAACATGGAAATTGTATCTTTGAAGAAGAACTTTGCTGTGACCTTTTCTGGACCGAACACCTTTTTTATGGCAAGGAACCTCTCATAACAAAGTTTCCCTGCAGCCTTTCAAGCCAATAGATAATGAAGCACAAATATGCTAATAATGATCGTAAATTTGACTGGTTTCAGTGGATCAAGTCAAATACGGACGCCAGACAGCCTTTTTTTTTTTTTTTACACTACTTACATATACTGTAGCTTATGGAAAATCAAAATGTATTCTTTTCAATCAAGACCTTGGAAAACCAAAAGGGCCCAGCCCGAGGAGCTCGACCTGCACTCCGGCTCGCGCAGGACTTCAAGGATTGTGATGTAGCCACGGGACATAGCCAGCTGAGCCATGAAAGTAGAATCTTAAAAAATCAATTCTGAAACTCACAGGTAGCTGCAGCAGAGATCATTTCTTCTTCAGGCATTGCTGCAGCATTTTGGAGGAGTTGTAAGGAGGGAAGAAATATTTCTCAGAAACTGCAGAGAGGAACAGAGTGAATCACAGTAATCCAAATGAGAAAAAAAAACATGGAGGACTTTCTCCCGGTGTCCCTGGGATAAAAAAAAAAAAAGGCCTCAGTTTAGATACAGTTTTACTGTCAGCAGGTGGTTCGCTTGGATGTGCAGGTCAGCCAGATAGATTAGATGCAGCTTTTTCTCCACTGTCACACTGAAGCGGTGGGGACACGAAAGTGATATGAATACATATGAATGAATACAGGAAAGGGTAAATGAGCCAGATATTTGACACCTGACATCTGATGTAGGAGCACGTTTCTTGTGATTTGAAGGTGGCTTGGTGGGGAAAAAAAGAGATCCAAGGTTGCATCTTTCCAGAGACATCAAATAGCAATTTTACCGCTACAGGAAAAGAAAGTAAAAAGGTCCTTCCAGAGAAAAAATCCCTCAATGCAGTTATTCTTTTGTCTGGCAGCAACAGTGATAATGTCCAATGTCCCCCCGTCAACTGTCGGCTGAATGTTGTTCAGTTGGAAGCTGGAGGCGAAACGGCATGAGCTGCTCTCACTTATTTTATTTTTAGGACGCTCAAAATGCCTCACACTTCAAGCAAGAAAAATATGCTCCTAGTCATAGCGGGTTAAGCGAAAGTTATGTGATGCTGCTGTCAGATTGTAAAAATATATCCAGTAAATATCTAACTATAAAGTGAAGAATCTCTGTCTGTGTCTCGAAAATCCTTCTTCTGATTTACTCCACACCTGCCGGTTGTACTGACGTTCACTGTCGAAATGAGTGTCTTTTGGACATGTTCAATATCAATGAAATATGAAAAACTAGCTGTGAGTTGGAGCATGTTGTTTTTACAGGCTGTGGCCATTCACTGCAGATCACTTTTGTGCTGGTATGTTCAAGTTGCAACTAAACTCTGAACAGCCACTGCACTTAAAATAAATATTTTTTTCCTCAATGGAAAGAAGTTGACCATGAGTTTAGCTCGATTTGATCAGGAAAATGAATGCAGGTAAACATCAGAGTTTTTTTGCGTGAGCAGTGTTTCACACAGACAGCATTGCTGCTGTCAGCCCTTCTTTCTGCACACAGATTTTAATTTGATAATAGCCAGAATGTTAATTTCACAATAAATGTAATTTATATTTATCTTGGACGTGGAAAAAAAAAAAAAAAAAGAACGATTACAGTCCACATTTAAAAGCTGGCAATCTATTAACTCTTCAGACACTGAGGTCATTTTTGCGATTTTACATAGTTTCTTAAATTCACCTTTTAAGGCACTTGCATATAAGATACATACCCATGTCTTACATCATACATTGCAGAACAATCTCAGCTCTCTATATAATGAGACACCATTACATTGAAAGTGTAAAGAGAAAATATGACTCTAAAGCTGAAAAATGGAATCTCGATTTTTGAAATTCTTCATATCTCACATAACTTTACTCAGGTGGTAGAACTGGTTTATTGATGGAAATTGGTTTACCAAAGGTCTTAAGTTCACAAAAGCAGTGAAATATATGAATAGAATGCTAGATACATGTAAATAAATGTCTAAAACCAATTTTCTATTATAATTTTTTGAATAGAAATGTGGTCTTTCACAACTTTCACCAAAACGATAGAAATGAGAGAAATGACTTCATACTGCAGATCAAGCTTCATGGGGTGTGTGCAAATGAAAAATGAACATAATTTTTTTTTTTTATGGGGCCGTGCACGTGTCACTGCATGTTCCACAACACTGTCCTTTATCATATTGTAGAAGAAACCCTGAGAAAGTGAAGGAATTCTGTCCATTTCATTTTTAAAACAGAAGTATGTGTTCATGTCCGTGGCTTGCTTTACAGATATAGACGTCCAGGCTGTAGTGGTGGTGCTGATATAATGTCAATATCCATATGTTGCTTTCTGTTATGAACAAAGGGAAGCAAAGGAAAGCCGCGTGGAGGCTTTTAGCTGTTTAGAAACAAAAGCACAAGGTTCTGCACATACAGGCAGTGATTTCTATTGAAAGCACACGATAAGCGGGAGCTAAGTGCATTTGTGTATTATTGCTGTGTAAGTAGTGAGAGGTTAAGTATCTACACATATAGCAGATGACATTAAGTTAGCAAGGTTTCCATAGTGATCAGTCACCTGATGTGGCTGATTGACACTATTTTTAACCGTGAGCATATTAAGACACATTAATGACTGCCAGAATGACTTCTGAGCGCCACGTCTTTCAAATGAAGCTTTAACTTTGAAGCACAGAACAGCAGAGAGAGAGAAAAAGGGAAAGGAAAGTTGCTTTAACGTGATTCTGCAGCTTGTAAAGATGTACAACGCTCAGCAGTTGTGTGGAGCGAGCTGCTGTCATTATTATTAACGGATGTTGTATGTTTGTGTCCTGTCATGATCGGGTATTTTACTCTTGATTTGCCATATGTGAGCCGGCTCCAGGTGTCTGAGTTCAGGAGAGACACATTGTTGTCTCATTGTTCTTCATGCACTGGAATTTGTCTTCATTTTGGGCTTCCACATCTTCTTACGATGTTTAAATTAATACTTTATCTATTTCCGTCTGAAGATTTGTCCTAAAGATTTGTCCTATAAGTTGTAATTACCCGTTAGTAATGTTTCATTCACTTATTTGAACATAATATAATATATTTCTGTGCAGAAAAAAAATATTGTCTTAATGTAAGTAATCAACTGTGGGAGTTTCAGTTCATTAATTTAGTTCTGATCCATGTCATGTCTTCCAAATGTATGAAATTATATAATAAAGATCCAGACATACACCCAAATTTCATTTGTATCTTTATGCTGGAGTTTTTTTTACAAATAGGCTTGTTCCTATATCATTCAGAGCCTGTTTGATAGAACAGGATAGACATCTTTTTAGAAACTTGTTATACAAAAAATATTCAACCATGGAAGTTCAATATTTATTTGACACATTTTCATATCCATATTCATATAGTGCTGTTGCAGCCTACACACACATTCATACACTGATGGCAGAGGCTGCCAGGCAAGGTGCCACCAGTACATCAGTATATGCTTTCTACATCATCAAATACTTGTATATTATATCTGAACATTTCAGGACTGGTCTCTTAGTCACTGCTGCTATTTTTAAAAGATACTTCCTTTGATATATTCTTGTTCTCAGTTGTAATCCCTGCCTCTCACATCTGCCCTGGGTCATTGAAAATATCCCAGAAATGTTCAATTAATTTATTTCTTGGAACCCTGAGATGAAATCTGCTACAGCGGCGATACAGTACATCATACTTCTGCTTCCACTGTTTTACTGCAGCAGCTTTACATAGATGCTGCTTGACAGTTGGTGGTCAGTCTTGGCAGAAACTGTTTCTTTTAATTTTTTTTTCTTTGACTCTTGGCCAGCTGAGTCAGCAAGATATTCCATCTCTCTGTCTATAGGAGAGAGTTAGAGGATAGAGATGTTGGAAAGTGATATTGTGTACTTCAGCTGCAAAGCGTTCCTCCCTTCGTCTGTCAGACGTGGAGGAGCACTGACCAAGCTGGGATTATTTGACGCATTGGGAGTGAGAAGAGGTTGAGTTTACCCAGAGGAGCATTTAGCAGCAAAAGAACCAGTCGTTTCTTCCTGGAGTTCCACCAAAAAACGCCTGGAAATGAGGGGAGGGATTGAATATTGGACCTTAATTATTCCGGTAGCTAGATACTTGGCACTAGGTAAACGCTACTAATGCTAGGTAAACGCTAATAACGCTAATAATGCTAAACTGTGCGACGATGTGTATCAACAGCTGGTTTATAACCCCACCCCCAGGTGTCCCATCAATTAATGCAATTGGTTGGTTGATGCTGGATTTCCGTGGACTAGAATTGTTAGTGTGACTGATTCCCTCCCCTCTAACACAGCCAACCATGACAAGCCATTTGGCTGCAGCACTGCCAATTCCAATCAGTGCACAAGACTTACACACACACACACACACACACACACTGGTAACAGAAACCAAACATATGGAAGCATCCGTTGAGTGCTCCTCATAAAGATGACTTAGCCACGAGGGGGATTTGTGGTTGAAAGCGGAAACTTTAGAAGATCAGTAACGTCAGGGACTGTCAATAACGTCTTGCTTACACGTATCGATATGCTGACAACCCAAAGAATGGCTTGTTTGTCCACAGGCTTACTACAAATCAATGCACTTGTCTAAGTTCACTGGCATTGTGTTCACTGGCCATCACAGGACTTAATGATGTGTTGCCACGCGGACATATCACAATGCATTTCCTCGCCGCTAATTAGCTGTTAGCGATGCGACCGTGGTTACAGTCACATGAGCAGCACCTGTGTTTTAGGGCAAATTCATCTTCAGTCTGCAAATGAAATCAATCAAACCACCGGCTAATCTGACACAAGCCTGCTGTGGGATCCGGATCATTTCTGATGGAAGCACAAAACCCCTTCTCTGGAAATGGTTACAAAATCTATATGTTCCTGATGTCCCTGATGTTGTCTGAAAGACCTTTTATTTTTTCACCACATCCATTTTTTTCCAGATTCCCTTAACAGAAATGTGGAATTAAATATTGATCAGGGCATTTGTTTGCACACAACGATTGATCTTAGTGGTAAAGACTGAGCATTTTCTAAGACTGTTTTCTGTGAGCGTAAATCTCTACCCTAGTTTCCTTAAGCAGCACTTAAGAGCAGGTGCACACACATCACAGGGATCATTGCTGTCTCGGGGATGGCAGCTTTGCGGTATGCGGCGGGCGGACGGCAAAAAACTGGAAGATGCTATTCATTTGTTTGTGAAATTAGCTTTAGTTAAGGCACCATCAGGAGTTTCACATTAAACGGTAGCTCAACTTATAGTTGCAATTAAATGTTCAAAGAACAAAAACCTTTTAGGTTGATTTTACTCTGCAGGTGCCAGAGCTTCTTAAAGCACCGCAGTCTGGTTTTGATTTTCCATTTGGCTTTAAAGTTCGGCTGTCTTCCAATCACAGCTGAGGTTGACAGGACACAGAGCTCAGTAGGTCCAATGTTCAATGACAGATAATAGACGACAGACAAAAAGCAAATGGTGTGTCACTTCATTATAATAGCCAGAATTTTCCTATTCAGATTCATAATCTGTCATGTGGTAAAGCGGAAATGTGTTTGAATAAGAAATG
The DNA here is from genome assembly GCF_910589615.1 of Taurulus bubalis. Lineage (NCBI taxonomy): Eukaryota > Metazoa > Chordata > Actinopteri > Perciformes > Cottidae > Taurulus > Taurulus bubalis. The sequence goes on from NC_136592.1 coordinate 3,649,637, forward strand.
AGTTTTGAGAAAAGAAAAACGTCTTGGTGGAGTACTGTAATTGTGGCTTGGATTAGACAAAATGTCTATCATTAAACCAATAAAATTATATTTTATATCAAGGCTGTTATTGGGAAAAACTGGTCGGAAGCACTTGTTTAAATGCATCTGAGAGGGCGGGGCCATCTACACTATTTTCATGTTTCTTTGATTGTTTTTCTCAAATGGAAACGCCTCCTCAGCCATGAGCAGAAAGCCGTAAGATTATGAATATTGTGAACGCTCAGCTCTAGCTGAGTTAAAGTTAGCAGGGCTACATTTTGAATGCTTGTGTTCTGATGAACTGTTTTAGTGAATGAACTCTGGTGGCTTTGAATAGAGCGATATAACATGAACAAGATGAGTAGGTGACAGTCAAACACCATGGTTTAAAAAAAACTGCTGATTATTTAAAAACAAATGTGAAAAGACTGGCGGCTTATTTAGCTAAAATGAAGCAAGCATGTGTCAGTTCATTCTGACTGAGCAGTTCCTTAAACTGCCCTTCTAGTATATTGTAAAAGTCGTGTTACAAGCCACTCCTACCTCCGCTGGGTGTCCCCGCTGTAGCAAGCTAGCAGCAGTGCTAGCTTGCTGCTAGCTCCCTGCTGCTGCTGCAACTGTCTGTGTCCCCTCTGCCCGAGTCGGGTGTCGAGCCTGGGCTGGTCTCGCTACCTTCGGTGGTTGTCGGGGAGCTAGCGGAGAGCTAGCAGGAGCGCTAGCTGGCTACAGCGGGGAGCTAACAGGGACACTGACCAAAGGTAGTAGCGGCTTGTAACCCGACTTTTACGGTACTTTTATTTAAAAGGCGACATCTATGTGTGGAACTGTGAGGGAAAAGTAAAGATAAAGGATTTCCCACACACATGACATTCTTAAGATTGCAAAAAGAAGTCGTGTGCCCAGCAATCTCATTTCTGCAACTTCAGCGTGGACAGCAGAGATGCATTGCAATGTCAAGTAGGAGTGAAATCAGACTAAATTACACCCAGACATGCAAATGTCCCACGTAAAAAGGTGACATTGATTTAGATTGTATTATAATATTCAGCAGGTCACAATATCAGTGCAAGCTTTATTTAATCTGTGACCAAACGTCAGCCGTCACAGATTGCACTCCACCCACATGTTATCTTCCACACCAGGATTAGCCGAGAGTGTCGTGGACAGACACCGTTCCCTGTCACGTGATTGTTCCCCGACTCGTTCTTACAACTATGAACTTCCGTGTGAGAACGGCTCGACGCCATGTCGTCAGTTTTAAAAACCCATCGTGGCAGAAAAGGCTCGAAGAGCAACGGAACAACAAGAAGGAAGGATGGAAGCAGAGAGGAGGAAGAGAGGGAGAGAATGAAAAAGGAAGTGGCTCTCCACGGATGGCTTGTCATCTGAGGTGAGACTGCACAGAACAGAGGTAAACAATGGATGTTTGGTAAAAGGCAGAAGCAGTCAGTCAGGCAGTAATAAAAAAAATAAAAAAGAGGGAAAAAATAAAAAAAACAGCCTCAAGTCTTTCTGAAGGGAAGCTGCCAGACTCCATTTGTCTGAGCATGCAGCACACTCTGTCACCTGCCATAACTACCCATCACCCACCGGATTCTTTCAGCCCCAACAATCCTCTGTAGTTATGTGGAGTTCTGTGCGTATGTGCATGTGTGTGTGTGTGTGTGTGTGTGTGTGTGCTTGTCACATGGTCCAGGCTGGAGTGTGGGGGCTTGTTTTGAAGTGTGCAGGAGAGACGCAGGTCCTGATAGCACATGACAGTCCTGACTGTGCTGTAGCGCCCTGAGTGTTGACCTGTTAAGATGGCTGTGCCAACGCTGGGCTTCTGTCTGGGCTCATCGAAGACCTTCACCTCCGTCTCGCTCAGAGACAGGGAGCGTTCACATTCACCGTCAACCTATTTTATTAGTTTTTTCTTCTGGTACTAGGAGATAAAGCATTAATAGCATTTGTATGGTTGTGTTGAGCCAACGCAAAGCTTGGTTAAAGTTATAATCAAGATTCCTCACTCATTGTTTGAGTTATAACCCGAATGCACTTATAGTAATCGTGGTCGGTGGTCATGTCTCTAACTATTATATAACGTTTTCTGTGACTGCTTCACAATAATAGCCAGCTGAATGCCTTCAATGTGGATCAGCAGCGATAGAAAATGTTAAGTACAACTGCAGAAAGAGGGAAAGTAAACAGTCAGTTATCAAAGAGAGGACATTCAGCAAACCCTGGACTGCATGCTGCGTCAATGTCCTGCACATGTGGTCTGTTTTCTGTTTTATTTTGAAAGTTACTCTTCTTATGTTCGGTGTTTACTTCCTGTCTTAACTGTGTTTCATTATTTGATTAGTCTCTTGTGCATTTAGTGACCATGAATAGTATTGAAAACTTGGTTTGATTTAAAAAAAAATGCCGTTTATTGGGGTTCATTTGGTTTATGATCAAAAAGTCAACATGAGATATGATGTATTGACATAAAAAGGTATCAGTAAATATAAATATTTCCTCCACAATTTGATGAAGCAAATTAGCAGTTTGTAGAAGACATGGTTGCTATGTGTCCTTCGCACAATGCCAATAATATGTGTACAAAGCAGAGCCAGCAGTCTTAAAAGAAAAGCCTTGGCTGTAACTCTGACATGTTTCCTGTAGTTCTGTCACTCAAATACCTCTCACCTCTGGAGAGGCTGACAATGTGCAAAAGTTAAAGATTTCAGCTTCGGATAACCTCGTCTTACCCGTCGCAAAATGTCTTTGTCAGACTTTGGGAGTTGAACTCACTGTGAGCTGACGGTGATAGAAATGGGCAGATACACTTACAGACGGCAACTTGGGTCTAGACGTCTCCCCCCCCCCCCCCCCCCCCCCCCGACTCTTCACGGCTGTAAAAAAGAGATTTCTGGACACCGGTCTTAAAATAGCACATCTTCCACTGTTTTCTTTCTCCAGCATGAGCTCATAATCGTAGCCGCCGTGTAGCGTTCGCCCACCAGGTCCGTTCCTGTGAAGGGCAGCAATTCCAGGTGCGGCGAGGAGCGATTCAAATCAATCATTTTATTCTGAGAGAGATAATTTATGATGTGCTCGGAGGGTTACGGATTCAATCTCCACCATGTTCCCACTGTCATGTCCCATGTTTGGGGCTGTCATCAGTCTTCATCAGGCGCCCCGCTCCGCTCCTGCCGCCTCCATCTCCAGAGTCACGATTTATCCCACAAATAATTGATTATGACAGGTTGCATGCAAACAGAGAGGGAGCGGAATGTGATTAATCACTTTGTTCGATTAATTACAGCTGATTATGCATTTTAAGCGCCAATCTCACAGCAGATGATCGCTGGAGAGGCGCCCGTATATTCATTAGACCGTCACCATGGGATTGACCGGCCTGTATATGGAAAAGAACATCACACAGCGTGGAGCATGTGGCCAAGGCTTTGCATACTGTTTCAGTGGGAAAATAGTCTCTTCCTCCCCATTTCAGTAAATTGAGTAAAAAAAAGAAAAACTGTTAATGCTAATTTTTGAAAAGAACACTTTAACTTGTCTTTTTGACAATTATAATCCTTGAATCCTTTGAACTATGTTTCCTGCCATTAAAAGTCCAAGAGTAAATTGTGCTAAGTGTGTTGCCCTGTCTGACTTTCCTTGATATTCAAAGTAATACAATACCATTCCCACTGAAAATTGCAAATCAGATCGCATAAGAAGGTTCACAAAAAAGCAATTAAGATTCAGTGAAACATGTAATTTAATCAGACAAAAAAAAGAAGAAGAAATATATTAAGGTTAAGAGTGAAGCATGCAGCTCCCCCCTTGCCTATTATTCAAATGAAGTCCCCATGCAAATGGCAGGTTTGACGAGCACACACCTGTCCGGAGTGACGGACAGCGCCGACTGACTGTGAACACGAGGAAACGACTGAGGCGGAGCGGTCCTCTTAAAGTCCCTGCGTCTCCAATAACATGGCCGTGAAGAAGAGGAGCTCCTCTGCCTGGTTGTCAAGCAGTCACTCGTCCCCGTCGAACCTTTTTATTTCTTTTTTCATCGGGAATTCTGCTGCAAAGCTCAGCATCAATTAAGCTCGGCTCGCAACAATCCATATCGGCAGAACGTGTTCTTGTCGGACGAGGCATTAAGTCGATCCCTTCCAAATTACAACAAATTAAAGGAAAATAGACAACAGCTGCCGATATGTAAGGAATAGCTTCACTAACTTCTAATTGTAACAATAGACTACTGAGGACGGTTAATTTGATGAGCGGCAATTGTTCGGGGGAGGGATTCACATCCTGTCCGCCTCCTCAGGTAGCTGTATCTCATTCCTCCTAAGAGAAAACACAAAGCGGTAGCTGCAGAGGGTAATAAAACAAATGTACTATTCATAAGGGCTTTGAGGGAATATCAAGTGTTGTGTACTGTATACAGCTTAAAACGCCCCCGCGGAAGCCAGAGTCAGTCCCTCGCCATCAACTTTGATGTGTATATTGAGATACTGTAACTTTTTTTCATTTCTTTAATGCTGCTGTAGGGGTCCTGCTCCCTCAAACACTTCCTCATTGCATCACCACTATCAGCCAGAGAGGGCACCAGGAGTTCATGGCATGGATGGACAGGAAGAGCAGCAGCAGAACTCTCAGAAGGGGAAGCCCTGAACTATAAATTAAGAGGTTGTTGAGAGGATAAGGGAAAAGCTGAGCCGCCCCCGTCGTCTCTCGTGAATGCTCCAGACTGCTGATCCAGTGAAGTCTGTGAAGTCTGTCTTGAAGTCGAGTCCTATTCCTCAGAGTCTGTCACAAGGAGCCAATACTTAGTCCCATCACAATGATAGATGGAGGTATAATCACACGCTGACACTCTCCGACTGAGGACGGCGCTCGTAAAAACACTCGAGTCAGCTCAATTGATCACGCGTCTTTTCGGAGGCCGGATATTTGAGAGAACTTAGTTTGTGACAGTTTTCCTTTGGTGGGGTCAGGCCCGCTCCAGCGCACGGCCGCTCCATCACCACCGTGACCCGTCTCGTAGGCAGCTGGCTGGATGATAGGAACAAGTTGAGGTGGAAAGGATTTGGTTGGATTGACCTTAGGTCCTACAGTTGCCAATTCTAGATAGATATAGATTTAGATGGAAAACCAGAATGGTGGGACGACTAAAGTCTTACAGTGTCAAATATTACAGCGTGAACTGAACAATTCAAAAGATTACAGCGATTCAGATGGCTGTCGTAAATCATTCCTGTTTGACAACTCTTCATTGATCCGTCAGCTTTCGCTTTGAACCCTTTTTTGTGCAACAATGCTATGAAAAAAAACGTAAATAACTCTGCACAATCTGTGATCTTTTGCTACGGAAGCCACTTTCTGCTATAAGAAACGCTGGAGTGTGAGCAATGATTCAAACTTAACTGTTTCGTTTGACTACAAGCAGCAGGCAGCTATTTTTTAACGCTAAACCAGACGTCAACCTCCAGGTCTGAAAAGTGAAAACAATGGAGGAGTCCCTCAAACCTGCATTCTTACGAATGGCCATGAGGGCAAACACAAAAGAGTTGCAAAAAGAAGTCTGGTTGTATAGAAGTCTATAGAACATGACTCTACTTCTCAGATTTATTCCCTCAGTAAAACATTGTAAACATGAGTTTATGTCTCAATCTCTAGTTTTAAGTCTTCTTCAATACAGCATGATGTTCATTTAGTAAATTATGCAAACAGACCATAGAGCAGTGGACGCTTTAGGGCGGGGCTACCTCATGATTGACAGGTCATTTGTGGTTGTTGTGTCAGTGCTGATGTTGTTGTGTATAGAGACTACGCTGTAATTGTGTTTTCCTACTACACTGTTAAATGTCCAAACAAAGATGGTATTCTCTGTTCCCTACCCAGATAAGCTGCACATATCCAGTCTTGGAGTTTTTGAACTTTAACTCTTTCATGGTTTGTTTTCAGATCCTAAAAATGAGTTGTTATATTTTGGTTCCCAGAAAAAAACAAGATAGTGACAACCAAAAGCCGAGGCTTCGAAACGGCCGCACATATACATCAGAAATGAGCATTGGACTTTCGTAATATAAAGATATGTATATATACTTATATCCATCAAGTTCTAGTGCAAGTTCATCTTCCATGAGTGCGTTACTTCACATCGCCTTGAGCAAATATGCAGCCGCACATGAACACAGTTATGTAAATGCTAGCACCTCTTGCTCACGTCTTCAGATCACACGGACGCCAGGAAAGGAATCTCTCTTTGCCGAGATCATTAAATCACAATCTGCTCTAAAACTCAGGAGATGAGATCTTGTATGTATCTGCAGTAGATTTCAAGCTCTGTGTAAATGAAAGGCTGCTAGTGTGAGAACTCGCACAATGCAGTAATGTACAGTTGTGTACAACAGCCTTTGTGTATTTGCATATGGATTATATTGAATGTCCTCTACATGTGCTTGACAATATTGTCCTTTAATCTATGATTAGGAAATTAATTGGATTGCATATATCATCCAGAAGTCATTATATACTCAAAAGCCAAGCAAATCGTTCAGTATAGTGTTTTGGCTTGTGGCCTTCATCAGGGACACCATGAAACAAATTACAAAAAAAACATTCAAATATTGATGTATGAAGTAAAAGATAAATAATCCAAAACTACACGCATATGAAAGACAACCAATCCAACCAATGGTCTACCTGCAAAGGTGTGTTGGGAACACTTTTTATTCTGTGTGTTTGTTGTGCAGGCGTCATCATACAGCATTAAAATATCAACGTGACCCTTTACTTCTGATTGGAGGCGTCTCATAACGCTGCGATCTACTAATGATGAAGGGGGGAAAGTCTTGCAGTTGCACAGGACCATTTTTATCCTCAATTAGAAACCAGAGTGCATTTGCAAAATGAAAGCAGGCATTTATTCAAGAGCATAAGAAGTCAGATCAAAGTCAGATCAAAGTAAGAAAGCAACGCAACATGACAAACACAACAACTAGTCAACCCTGTGATCCCAGAGAGATCTTTGAAAATACAATTAAACATCGGGAACAAACCAACATGTCAATCAAAGCCCTGCGACTTTGAAAAGCAGAAGAAAAAAAGAGGGCGAAAAAAAGAACCCTTGCTGTGTTGGAAATGTGCTTTGTAACAACTCGGCGAAGACGGAACAGAACCAGCATATTTATAAATGTGCTTTGCTTCTCCTCGATAACCCCTGTCCTTTTTTTAGCAAAAAAAAAAGGCGCTATCGTTCCAGTGTTTGTGTTTTCTTTGTAACGGAGCTGCTTTTTTATTCCCGTGCCAAGCTCGACGCACCGTTTATGACTTTCCTGTTTACTCGCTATCCCTAAGATCTACCTAATCATAGTCAAGGGCGAGAGAAGTCAGTGAAAACAGCCACTTATGATAAATGACATATCACCGGGACTCACGGCACGAGCATTTGACTCATCGGATTAATAAAATCATTAAACTGCATAAAAGCCCTTGCCATTCAACTCGGGTCCCCACAGTGTTTCACCTTGTCCGCTTGGCAGCGAGGGGCCCTCTGTCTTGTTGAGAAATGAGAACGGGTTACTCTGGGCTCTGGAAGCCCTCGTCGGGGCCCCCCTCCGCCGGCCGGCACGTCTGCCTCGCTCAACGCCATTGATTACGTGATGCAAGCAAAAGCCAAGTTCGCCTCTGATCATTAATCCTGCTGCAGCCTCGCTCTTGAAGAAGCCTCCACCACCACCACCACCGCTTCTTTCCGCCCCCTCTTCCCATATCTGGCATGTATTGAGGGTGATCGCGCAAAACAAGGCCTGAGTGAGGCCGGAGCATGAAACTCTCATTGTACTTTACGGCACGAGGAGAAATTCCCACTGAAGTCAATGTTTCACAGCAGGGAAGAACCCCTACTGTTGTGAACATATATCAGAAAGATGTTCAGATCTTCTTTTTACAAAGTGAAGAGGATTCTGAAACCGACAGGAGCAGGCCTGTATTTATCAAACTTCTTAGAATTACACTCAAGAAAGATCATCACTGCCAATTTAGGAGTAAGAAAGTTCTTCATTGTGAGTCTGTGGACAAAGACACATTTATCAACACTTTACTTCTACTTAAAGGGCCAGCTTGCACAAAGTATGTTTTCTTTCCTCTTCATGGATTCCACTATGTTGCACTGCCATGATTCTACAGTAGCCCAGAACGGACAAATCAAACACTTTTTTTTGCGTTAAACACATTGGAGAAGTTTTAATTGGTTGCAATCTGCAACCTCACCACTAGATAGATCCTCCACGTTGGCCCTTTGAGAGCATATTCTCTGAGTGGTGAAAAAGGCAACCAGAGACACCTTTCTGCTAAAAAGATATATATAAAATATTGTGTGAAGCAATGATCATTTATGAAAATAATAACTAGGGCTCCTCCGTGGCGGAGGTGATAAGTCACAGGAACTCGGCTGAAATGTAAAGAAAAAGAAAAAGCAACCCTGAGCAGCATTCAGACGTTCTGCAGGTGTAGACGAGGTACATCAGAGAAATGACTGCATGCAAAAGGAATAATTTTGTTCCACCCTGACATATGCAGACAATGAAGCTACATTGAAAGTGCATCACGTGGAGCGTGATTGCAAACAACAACGCCAGCATTGTTGTTTGCACCACTGATGAATGCAAATAAAGACAAATAAGTTGTTCATTGTATATTCTACCAAATGTTCAAATCAAGAGTAAATATTTGATCAAAACTGCCCTTTTCTGGATGACACATAATGCTTTCACTGACATAAAATTAATTACGACCAATAATATCTTGTACAATAACGCCAACACATATCTCAGAAGGTTTGTGTTGGCTTCAGTTTAGGAACTGTAATCGTGGATCTACGCTTATCTCACTTAAGTTGAGTATTTTAAATTGTACAAATTTGATGAATAGCTTTTATTCTTAAGGTTGTAAGTTTTCTTTCCTTCACTCAAGTCCACCATTTTATTGCAGTAGCTCAATACTTCATGAACTTTCATTTCACTGCTACAGATATTTCAAAAGCACAAGCGTAGTGTTTGAACATCTATTCAAAGTCATATGGACTCTTCCCTGTTGTGTTTTTAAAAGAAAGTAAACCAAAAAGGAAAACCATTATTTTTGGAATTGCTCCTGTTACCCCTGGGAGAGCCCCTCCAACACAAGCATCAACACAATAGCCCCATCACGTCCTCACAAACGCAGCCCAGTTCTCCGACACCCATCGTGTGGCGGAAACTGCGAGGAAATTTCACACCAGGTAATTATCTACTGTTTTCTCTTTGCCTTTGGGGGGAAGGTGGGCGAGGCCGGATGAGAGAGGAGGGGGGGTCTGTTGAAGAGGGCGAGGTCTCCCTCTCACACCCTCGGATGTAAGGGTGAAAATTGCACAGCCTCTCCACAGGCCTGGAAAGCCACCAGACCTCATCAAGCAGCAGGTGAGTGCTTTTTTTTCTTTTTTTTGCATCTCTCCCTCAACGTAGGCCCCATCCAGTATTAATAGAACAGTATGGCGGCACAAGTCACATCTCATTTGGTGGTGTTGTGTTTCAGAGCGTCTCCGCTGAGAGGCCGGGCTCCGAGGGTAGCCGGGAGAAAGAAGAGCCTTCGCTAATGGACGGGAGCCCGGCCCCGGAATGGTGCGGTCCCCGCCGAGAAAACCCATTCTTAGGGCCCTTCAGTCGCACCCTGGTGCGTACAAAACATACACTGAGTGACGTTCAGGGCTTTTTTCTTCTTCTCCATTTTCCCCTTTGTGTTGGTGGAGTGTTGGCGCTATCAATCGCAACAAGATCAACGATTTTCTCAGTGCCAGCTTGCAGAGAAATACTGGATGTTAGCGTTAGTTTGATGTACAAAGCCAACATTGGCCTTTTATTAAAAACCAGACAGCGGCAATTTGACTCAACTGCGTTCAGTCCGTGAAATCAGACTTCATACCGTTAGATTGCCCTCCGTGGTGTATTTATTAATGCAAAATCAAGTAATTTTGATCCCAGAGGAACCTTAATCATGAAATGAAATGAAATGTGATCGGAATATTAATGATCTCGCATTAATGCACCCAACGTGGGGGCAAATGTAACAGTGAGCCGGCTCTCTGAACCGGTTAGATTCTCTTGTTCCACCTCTGAGCGAATCTGAGTTCCACATTGTGTGCTGTCCTTTTTGGAGCCATCCCTGCAGAATGTAAAAAGGAAACATGCTCAGCTCTGCTTTGATCAGCTGGGGTCAGATCTGACAGCAGGAGTATAGATTTCTCATTATCCTTCCATCCTTCTTTGCTGATCATCTCGGCCGGCTGTGAGCTTTTCTTTCTAGCTTCGACCTTAGTTAAGGCTGCAGGTGATTATGAGACTACAGGGGTCATTCGGTAAAACCAACAAACTCCACTACAACCGGCTCTCACTCCCAACTCATTATATGCTTGGTCAGCGTCTGGTACCGAGGCACCTTTAGCTTTCAACTAACTACATTGGAAACCCATCCCTGTCTGTTTTAGATGGTCGGAGAGAATTACGTAATTAAAAATGTGAGAAAGTTTGCAGGACTTTCACCCAGGAGACCGCCTTTTGTGTTCTGTGTGAAACCAAGTCAACATTGACTTATTTTAGCTAACGTTTGTTCCATAACTTACACACTTAACAAACACTGTATACACAAGTTAGGCTACAATCATACTTATTTCACGCTACAAAGATCTGCACCTACCTGACCCAAGTACTTTTGTTGCCTAAAACTAACAAATTAAACAAATGCAAATATCTTAAATTGAAATTAATATTTTTTTTCACTTGAAGGCAGCGGAACAAGCTGTTAACACAACACGGACATCTGTATAAATGTAGCAGATGGGAACAACATTAGCATTCATGTGGAGTCGTGATTGTGTCAACATAATGAATGTTAGTCCAGTATTCGCTCAACTTTTAGCTCTGTTGTTGGTCACCACCTACTACTAAGGGAAATGTTATATTTATATGGTCACACCTTGAAACTAAAGTTAAAAAAATGTCTCAATAGTAGCTATGTAACCTCTTTGCAAGTGCACATGTCATCATTCAACCATTGTATTTGTTTTCTCTTACTGTGAAGCACTTGAGGTGTGTGTGTGTGTGTGCGTGTACGTGTGCATGTGTGTGTGTGTGTGTGTGTGTGTGTGTGTGTGTGTTGGTTGAGTTGCAGTTTCATCTTTGTGTTTTATATTTAGGTTGCTACAGTGTTTTAGAGACCTTTACTTTCCACTAAACACACACATGCGGATAGAACGAAGTAAATTGTTAATGTATTTTCTTTCTTTTTTTAAACATATATATATATATATATACATATATATATATATATATATATATATATATATATATATATATGCATGTGATGCATTCCTTCAGCCTCCAACAGATAAACACTGCACCCCTGCAGTGTTTTTCATATGTGCAGCCATGAGCCGGGGGTTTGATAGCGTCCCCCTCCTGGAGGTGCAGGAGAGAACAGGAGAACAATGGAGGACTCACCAGCATCTCAAGAGGCCCCCAGCAAAACATGGATTAGGTGGAGATTATTAAATGTCAGCTCTTAAGACGAATACTTTTTACAGCCCCAAAGTAAATCAATACTACTTATCTTTGATAAAAGAGGCAGAGTAGATGTGCCAGCGTAGCAGTCTGACAGCTCTTTCTTTCTCTCTCTCTCTCTGCACAAAACCTTTACTAATCGAATTGGAAAATCCCATAGGAATGCTTTCAAAATGCATTATGGTGCATCAGTGATTTTTACATATGTATGTGTTTGTTTCTTTTGTTATATTAGCGTAAAGTTCAAAATCTCTCTTTTCATCTCTGTCTTCGTCTGTGGCTTGATAGTCTCGCTCTTTGTTTTTGTCGTTTTAAAAAGGCTTTACAAATCAAATTTGAAAAAGATTCCACTGGCATGTTTCCAACGTGCGACACAAAGCACTCCGAATCTGTCATTTTGGAGAGAAGCGACTCTTTCAGAATAATGTTGGGTAGTTCATAATGTCTCCCTCTCTGGCTGTCTTCCTTTGCTGCCTGTCTGTCTTCCTGGCTGCAAATATCCGGGATATTTACATATGTGCACCTCCTGTATCGCATCGGTCTTTATATATATATATATATATATATATATATATATATATATATATATATATATATATATATATATATATATATATATATATTTATATGTATGGCAGAGCTAAGACCAATGATTTCTCTAAACATTTGGCTTCATGCTGAAAAATCAATTTTCTCAAAAGCGCCCAGATTGACATCTGCAAATATTGATGGTAAACAAACCAATCAGAACGGCTCTGGTGATAGGTGCACGGAGAGCCCGCACGAGCATGGACCTCATCTCAACGCTTTCAAAACAAGTGCAAGATGCAACACACCACGCCACAACATACCACAACATACCACACCATGCCACACCACAACATGTCACAACATACCACACCACAACATACCACAATATACCACACCACACCACGCCACAACATACCACACCACACCACGCCACAACATACCACGCCACAACATACCACACCACGCCACAACATACCACACCACGCCACAACATACCACAATATACCACACCACGCCACAACATACCACAACATACCACACCACACCACAACATACCACAACACACCACACCATGCCACACCACAACATGTCACAACATACCACACCACACCACAACATACCACAATATACCACACCACACCACGCCACAACATACCACAATATACCACACCACAACATACCACAATATACCACACCACAACATACCACAATATACCACACCACAACATACCACAATATACCACACCACAACATACCACAATATACCACACCACACCACAACATACCACACCACACCACGCCACAACATACCACACCACACCACAACATACCACAACATACCACAATATACCACACCACAACATACCACAATATACCACACCACACCACAACATACCACACCACACCACAACATACCACAACATACCACACCACACCACAACATACCACAATATACCACACCACACCACAACATACCACAACACACCACACCACGCCATACCACAACATACCACACCACGCCAAAACATACCACACCACACCACGCCACAACATACCACACCACACCACAACATACCACAACATACCACAATATACCACACCACAACATACCACAATATACCACACCACACCACAACATACCACACCACACCACAACATACCACAACATACCACACCACACCACAACATACCACAATATACCACACCACACCACAACATACCACAACACACCACACCACGCCATACCACAACATACCACAACATACCACACCACGCCAAAACATACCACACCACACCACGCCACAACATACCACACCACACCACAACATACCACAACATACCACAATATACCACACCACAACATACCACAATATACCACACCACAACATACCACAATATACCACACCACACCACGCCATACCACAACATACCACAATATGCCACACCACGCCACACCACAACATACCACAATATACCACGCCACAACATACCACAATATACCACACCACGCCACAACATACCACAATATACCACGCCACAACATACCACAATATACCACACCACGCCACACCACAACATACCACAATATACCACGCCACAACATACCACAATATACCACACCACACCACGCCACAACATACCACAATATACCACGCCACAACATACCACAATATACCACACCACACCACGCCACAACATACCACAATATACCACGCCACAACATACCACAATATACCACACCACACCACGCCACAACATACCACAATATACCACTCCACAACATACCACAATATACCACACCACACCACAACATACCACACCACGCCATACCACAACATACCACAACATACCACACCACGCCACACCACAACATACCACAATATGCCACACCACGCCACACCACAACATACCACAATATGCCACACCACGCCACACCACAACATACCACAATATACCACACCACAACATACCACAACATACCACACCACGCCACAACATACCACAATATACCACACCACGCCACAACATACCACAACATACCACACCACACCACAACATACCACAACACACCACACCATGCCACACCACAACATGTCACAACATACCACACCACACCACAACATACCACAATATACCACACCACACCACGCCACAACATACCACAATATACCACGCCACAACATACCACAATATACCACACCACACCACGCCACAACATACCACAATATGCCACTCCACAACATACCACAATATACCACACCACACCACAACATACCACACCACGCCATACCACAACATACCACAACATACCACACCACGCCACACCACAACATACCACAATATGCCACACCACGCCACACCACAACATACCACAATATGCCACACCACGCCACACCACAACATACCACAATATACCACACCACAACATACCACAATATACCACACCACGCCACAACATACCACAATATACCACGCCACAACATACCACAATATACCACACCACGCCACGCCACAACAAACCACAATATACCACACCACACCACGCCACAACATACCACAATATACCACGCCACAACATACCACAATATACCACACCACGCCACAACATACCACAATATACCACGCCACAACATACCACAATATACCACACCACGCCACACCACAACATACCACAATATACCACGCCACAACATACCACAATATACCACACCACACCACGCCACAACATACCACAATATACCACACCACACCACAACATACCACACCACACCACGCCACAACATACCACAATATACCACACCACGCCACAACATACCACAATATACCACACCACGCCACAACATACCACACCACACCACGCCACAACATACCACAATATACCACACCACGCCACAACATACCACAACATACCACACCACGCCACAACATACCACACCACACCACGCCACAACATACCACAATATACCACACCACGCCACAACATACCACAACATACCACACCACACCACGCCACAACATACCACAATATACCACACCACGCCACAACATACCACACCACAACACACCACACCACAACATACCACAACATAGCACACCACGCCACACCACAACATACCACACCACGCCACGCCACAACATACCACAATATACCACACCACGCCACAACATACCATACCACACCACACCACGCCACAACATACCACAATATACCACACCACACCCCAACCCACAATACATTGCAATGTAGTGTGCCTCCATCCATGGAGTGGGCACTTTTACTGCACTTTTACTGCACCTTTACTCTGTGTGTGTGCGTGTGTGTGTGTGTGTGTGTGTGTGTGTGTGTGTGTGTGTGTGTGTGCATGCATGCAATGCAACATTTATAGTGGGGCCGCACTCGCTTTCTCAGTGCCTGCATCCAAATCATAATTACAATGTAATATCACGCGTAAGGCAGTGCCCCCGCTGTTGTTTCACTTTCTCCTCCTCTTCCCTTCTATGAATATCAAATGCTCTCATGCTGAGCTCCGAAAGCTGCACAGCTCTTTCCCAGACACACAGACTCTGTGTGTGTGTGTGTGTGTGTGTGTGTTTGTGTGTGTGTGTGTGTGTGTGTGTGTGTGTGTGTGTGTGTGTGTGTGTGTGTGTGTTGTAGAGGGTGGGGGATAGTACATTCCTCCTCTGGCTTTGACAGGAAAAGCCAGCGGCGGGACCTCGATTTTTAAAAATACTCCTCGCATCCCTCTGGTCTGTTGTTACCGCTGTCCGAGCAAGACAACCTTACAGCCTATTCAGCTGTCCTCTATAGGGTTGTACGTGATATTTCTTATTCATGTCACATAAACTGCAGAAATCACAAAGGGCTATCTCAGATGCAGTGTGAGGCTGTACACCAGAGTGTTGGCATGGCTGCGGTGTCGAAGAGAGATGAAGCCTGCGAGGCTGCGGCGGCGCCAGTGGCTCAGAAACGGAAATCTGTCACACAAAAAAAGGAACGCTCACTCAAAAGAGCCATTCTTTGTGGGGGAAAGCCGCTGAAACGCTTCTCGTTTCGGTGTATGTGAAATGCTTGTTGTTTGTTGTCCACCATGCACTGCGCTGTGCGTGCCATTAGTTTTCCGCGGGATGCAGACTTTCTTTCTTTTGATTTTTGGAGTCTTTTGTTCCCTCAAAGGATAATTTTTTGTTTTTCCAAAAGATGATTTGACAGATGTCTTCTTTTCAACCCATTACCACAGTCAAGAAGAAAGTGGCAATTTTTTTTTCCTCTCCACTAAGCAGTGTTTATTGAGTAAAGCACTAATTCAAAGAAACGGCCTCAAGCAGTGATATAAACAGATTATCCATTCAACTCAGGGCTGGGGGTCTCTTTTATCTATGAATCAGAATCGACAGACACGTAGTACACATTCTGGTGTTTGCTCTGCAGGCAACAAACAGATGCAAACACAAACAAAGTCAATAATGTTTGAGGGCTAGATAGTATCAATTTGTGGCCAACGGGGGACGGGGGGGAGGGGGGGGGGGGCATGTTTAACATGTTTAACTTTAACAAAGTGGTGACTGACAGACGGAAAGGACTATTTCTATAGACGGAACTCAACAAACCACGTTGTTAAAACCGTCAATGTTCACACATCCAGGTATCTTCCACCAGTAATAAAACCAGGAGAGGATGCATATATTATGGTTTATTGTGGTGATAGTTTTTATTTCTGTCTCATGCCAAACACTTGGTCCAACACACACAGGATGACAAGACGCCATACACACAAACAACACACAAAACACATTAATGTACTTCTATACACTTTCAAATAATAGTCGAAGACAGAAACATGCAGTCTAGAGTTTATCCTGATAAATATTTTTATTCTCACATTAGGCTTTTTTCTCATAACTGGATAATTAAAAGGTCCCGTGTGTTTGTGCATGATCCTGTAAACAAACCTATTTTTAGGCCCTTTTCTCGAAAATGTCATACCCAAACTAAAAAGGGTGCATCTCTGCAACACTAGGGCTATTTGAATAATTAATTTTGGTGTTATAATAAAAGGGGAGATGTTCAGATGTGTAGATATCAGTCTATATGTTACTGGTTAAGAGTAAATGAAGATGACACACAGAAAAAATGAAAAGGTTTCAGGTCCGCCTATAAAAAATCACTTTCAGGATTATTATTTCTTTGAAATGATGCAGCTGTAAGGTCTCTAACCAGGTCTCTAATGTCACAGTCCTGCTCTCTGCGTATCACGTCCTCACACCGTAATGACAGAATAGGTTCTTTTAATAATGACTCCCAAAATTACATATTTGACAGTTGGAGAAGTTAACGTTGTGAAATGAAATGAAATGGTTAGGTTTCATCTTCAAAACTACTTGGTGAGGTTAAGGATGAGATCATGGTTCGGTTTAAAGAGTACGTCTGTTATGTAACTTAAGTTATGTATGTACTGTAAAGGTCGGTTACAAGCTGCTCCTACCTCCGGTGGGTGTCCCCGCTGTAGCAAGCTTGCAGCAGCATTAGCTAGCAGCAGCGTTAGCTAGCGCTGCTGCTAGCGCTGCTGCTAGCTCCCAGCTGCTGCTGTTAGTGCCCGCTGTCGCCGCTACTCGTCACTGCTGCTGCTACTGCCCGCGTCCCCTCTGCCCGAGTCGGTCGTCGAGCCGGGGCTGGTCCCGCTACCTTCGGTGGTTGTCGGGAGCTAGCGGAGAGCTAGCGGAGCGGTAGCTGGCTACAGCGGGGAGCTAACGGGGATACTGACCGAAGGTAGTAGCGGCTTGTAACACAACTTTTACAGTAGGTCAAATACATCATGTTAAAACCAAACATTAACACTGACTTTTGGATTCAGACGGGATTTGAACAGCCTGGGCAGAAATCTGCTTTCCCCAGATAAATTACATACAACAACACAATTCTCTATCGCATATTCATATGAGCTCATGAAATGTTCTGACACAGTTTTTGTCGATATATCCACTGCTCTTTACTCCCACTATTAAATGATCTAATTATATCCATATGCCACAACGGGGGGAAAAAAGCTTACTTTTAATAATCTTGTCTGCTAGTTCGCCATATTGTGAGACAGTAGGACATTAACTGAACCTTACAGGATTCAGTCATATGACAGAGGCGCTGCGGTGCAAGTCAAAACCCATTTGGCTGTGATTCAGTGGAAAACACCAGAATATCGAATTCGATTAAACTAATGAGGAACTTTATGAGGGAAAACATTCATACTGTACATTGGCTGCAAACATATAAACATCTTGTTCATAATTAATTTCTCAACCTGCTTCAACTTTTTAATGTACTTGATGGGAGTCAACATGCTGATAATTATGTGCGCTGCAATAAAAAAAAATAATAATCTATCGCGGCAGCACAGATTTCACACAGGTACGCGTTTATTCGTCGGTCACGGCTCACATTAGCATTCTTCATTAGGTATGGAAGTTATGGAAAAATAAATCAATTCAACAGCATTCTCCACATTAGTAAGGTGCTTCTGCTGCCTGCTGTCTCGTGGGAACGAGTGAGATGATGGCTGCAAATTAATTTGTGACACTCTGAATTGATTTTCTAATCCCGCATGGTATTTG
Organism: Taurulus bubalis; assembly: GCF_910589615.1. NCBI lineage: Eukaryota > Metazoa > Chordata > Actinopteri > Perciformes > Cottidae > Taurulus > Taurulus bubalis. Next base: position 3,668,368 of record NC_136592.1, read on the forward strand.
ATAAATAACCCTTCAGAAAACGAACACCTCAGACGATAAATACAGTTATTATCTCTTGGAGGGATAATTAGTGCTTCCTGCTAAGACGGAGCACCCTTGGTCCTCTGCTGCACCGCTGCACCCCCGAATGTAACGCGACTAATAAAAGTTGTATCATTCAATGATCCACAAACAAAAGGAACATTACATTATTTCGGCTTCGGGTGATGCTGGGCCTCTGGTCACAGGTGGCGCGATACGAACAGACGTGAAACAGCAGCAGCTTATCCCAGAAGGCGGGGAAGTATTAGTGGTAATATTTGGCCAATTATGAAGTGTGGTTTAAAGTGTAGTTATTAAACTCACCTGAGGGCACGCACTGACAATTGAATACGTTCCGGATGCTACCGTTGGGCCAGTTTTCTCTGCCGCTCGCATAAATGGAGTTATTTATGTTGCCATTTCACCCGTTTTAATTGAGAAATTGTTTATTTGTTGGCACTAAGGGTATGAAGCAAAATTACTTTTAATGGTCCCACTATCTTTCGTAGTTTTGTGTAGTCCCTAAGTGGCATTCAGGGACCACCAAGGGGTCTTTAGGCGGTTCAGTGGGGCATAAGTAGAAAATATGAGTCAAATTAAAATTTCCTTCAGATTAAGTACAAGGTTAAACCTCTACGGGTGTTTGTAGTAATGCTAGTGGCGAGGCTCAAGGGATGCAGTGTTGGACATTCATGGTCTCCATGGGATGTTAAATGACCATCAGGGTGCTATTTGTGGTTTTGAGTGAAATATCTCTATACAATATATATGGTAAGTATGTTTTTGACCCCCTCTGGATGAATTATAACTATAACTACTATAACTATTATAACTTTGAGATCCCTCCTGCCATCAGTGGGTCACAAATGTGATTTGTCCAATACTTTGGCTCATGTGTTTCAAATCTTATAAACTAAATCAGTCCTTGCTTTCTTTGTGTTTAGTGCAAATTAGCAAATGTCAGCATGCAAACACGCTAAACTAAGATCAGGGACGTTAAAAGAACAGGATACTGGACAAAAAGATGCCGCTTGTTCATTTAAATGATTTTTTTTTGCTGTTTTTTTCCATGTCATGGCCCATTGCACATGTGCATCAAGGGTCTCGCCGAGTGACCCAGGAGGTGTTTCTGAAGCACTTCTGATGGAGAACTCTGTCCCTCTTAAAAAGTCGCTGCACAAAGAGAGGACTCTTAGTGTTGCTTTCTGATTATCATCTCCCGCCGGTGTTATGTGCGCCGGCAGCCGAAGCGGTGACTAGGTTCCAGCTAAATGATCAAACTCTGCGGCAAGATGTCCTCAAATAGTCTCGGCGGACTAATGTGATTTCATGTGAGGTTCTTGATATGAAAAGGTTTTGAGTAAAAGTATATGGACTTTGCACCATTTCAAAAATTCATAGAAAAAAATTCAATTTTGCCGGTTTCGACATGCTGAGATTTAGCATTTTCGATCCGCCCCGCAAAAATAATACTTATCATTCTGGTAAGGACTTTTGCCATAATGCCAAATTAGTGTGTCTGATGCCTCCCCATCACGGCCGACTATTCTTTCACTCCCTGTGTTCTGCAAAGTAGGAGGCAGAGAGGCTGTGAGGGGCTTTGTCCAAGTGGAATGGAGCCTCGCTGACAGTATGGCATTCACTCTAAATGTAAATGAGAGGGTTTTAGGAGTGCGGTGGTCAGGTAACATACGCCTACAGTAGAACGTGCTCCTTTAGTCAGGTCTCAAAGACGACAACTGGTGTTACCAAGCAGGAGGCCCGCCGATTGCCATCGCGTCCTAATGTCTGACATAAAGCACACGCGGTATGTATGGGGAGGGACATGCATTCGAGGGCCGGGACTCTTACCTAAACAAATACAAAGTAGATACAAAAAGTCATAATCTAAAACACAGCCAGACGACAAGAATAGCAGAATATAACAGCTGCTTATTCCTGCAGACTATTTTCTCTACTCCATCACAACACCTCTTTATTTGTCTTATTTTGCTTTAATGGCTTGGTCAGTTGATTCACTTTTAGAGTATTTTATCTTGTGGCGTTTGCATTCTTGATTATTCACAAGAAAAGGAATTGAAATGACCCGGTGAATCCATTAGAGAGCTGCGCTCCCTTAAAACAAACCCACTTCAGGACGCTAAAAATTTTGAGAGCTTAAACGCTTTCACAAAGAAACCGTGCACTTTATTGATTGGAATTTAAGAAATCTTGCATGACATTACATTTCAAAATAACTGGGAAGAATTGTGAAAAAAATAAAAACACTGTGTACTGCATCTCCATTAATCTATGTGGGAAAAAACATTTTCTTAGGAATCTATTTCAGGCTGGTTGTCTGTTTTCTCTAAAGCAGTGCATCTGTTCAGCAAGAGGCATTTTGATATTGATTTATGGAAAATCAAGCTTACATAACATTGCACTACGACTCCAGGTAAAAATCAAGTAGTATATCCATAAAAGTTTTAGATATTGTTTTTGAGCTGGCAGTGAAGCTGCTCTATACATTTCAAATTATGTAATTTATTGTATTTCGGCCTTCAGTGCAACTGAATAACATAAATAGTGTAATATATTGGGCCTCATGCAGCAACATTGTCTTATAGTCTAACTTTTCTAGCATTTCCACCCAGTCATTATACTTACTCTAAAACAGATAGCAATCTAAATGTGATTATATTAATTAAATTGGATTACTTTCTGGAAATTTGAAACTAATGTTGCCTTACGTTGGACAAACATAATGTGTTCACTGTGACAATATATTTTTTCCCTTATCTTGCCAAGAGTGTCTTCGACCAATCCCTCGTAAAAATGTCCTCTTAGCCAAGAGAATAGCAAAAATAGGAAAACATTGGTGAGTCCCAAAAATCAATGGGTAGCAAAATGAGAACAAATGGTGGATACGAACAAAGATAAGAGGATATTTGTTCTTATTCCGCTTCCCGCATGAGGCCCATTGTCTGCCGTCTGCAGGCCTGGCAGTAAGTTAGGTCAGGTCAGGTAATTAAAGTTGTTCTTAACCTTTCCATTATCCCAGTTGGAGAGATGGCGTCATCATTCCTGCGAGATTCAGACAAAAACACTGCACTCGTATGTTGTAAGAAGTGCGGTTATAAAGACAGCCGTGCACACACAGATCTGAAATGCAGCTTCCATTATGGTATCATTTCTACGTCGTACTCAGTGAGACATGAGGACGCTTTGTGAGCAGAACATCCTTTTTTTAGATTAAGTGTGATGACATCATCGTACAAATGGAAAGTTTGCTCTCTAATGACATGAGTGTGTACTGCATTCTTCTTTCTTTATGCCATCTGCCACTTACCTCCAATCATCCTAGTTTTGGCAAAAATAAATGCTATTTCTTGTTTTAGTTCCATAGCTTGCAGATGTTAATAGTGACACAATGTCACATGTATACAAATTAGCGCGGCTAAGGCCACTTCCCATTGCAAAAAATTGGCAACGCTGCAACCAGCCAGGCACTTCTGGGACTCTTTGACCTGCGAGGTGATGAGTGTGCGGCAGTAGTGCTGGCGCTCTTGTCAGCCAATCTGGTAGCATAGTAAGTTACGGCCGACCAGACATAATACCATCATGTTATCTTACAGACCACACTGGCTGTGGGTCTGACAGTGTTGTTTTATGAGAACAGCTGAGTTCCAGCTGTGGGTTTGTGGAACGCGTGAGACGTTTCCGATGAGGCAGGGCACAGCTCAATGCTATTATAGTAGACAACAAAGGCACAAGAGTTGCTAATGATGACTCAGTTCTATTCAAGTGTCCCAGTAAGTTATGACAGCGTGGCAGTGAGCCAGCCTGCACAATACCGGGACCCGGGATCCAAAGCAGCTAAAAGGAATTCAGTCATTTTTCATTTACAGCCGTGCTTTTCCTTCTGTGACATGAAGTGTCTTCACTGTAAAATATTGTAGCCCTCTCTCGGAGAAGCTATGTAGATGCTATGTTTTAGCTGGCGTTTAAAAAATACTGCAAATTAAACTGTAAACTATCCATCTAATTGTTGATAATAAAGATTTACCAATGTCAATAAATACGTGTTAAAAGGGATTGTGTGCACTTTTGACTTCAGCCATGTACCTTCATGCATCATCTGCTGACAGTTCAAGAGTCGGTGGTTCAGAGGGCTGTAAATTTCCCTGAGAGCGAGATTGATGATGCAGTCAAAGCCAGAGAATCTGTATGTGCTGCAAAAAAATAAATAAAAACATTCTGCGATGCAAACAAATGCTCAAAAAGCAGAGTGAAGGTTTAAAGCAGCAGAGGGGCGGGGGGGAGGGGGAGGGGGGAGAGCCACAACCTTAACTGCAGGTGTTTTCCCGCTGAGGGGAGGCGGGGCGCGGCGTGGGACGTAATGTAGGGGCTGAGCCCTGTAGGGGGCAGGCATGTGGAGCCGGCAGAGGGATGCTCTGGTCCACACGTGTGTGTGTGTGTGTGTGTGTGTGTGTGTGTGTGTGTGTGTGTCGTCAAAAGGAGGGAATGGGCACAGAATACACACAGCACCTCCCTGGAGGCGAGCTGGTAGTAGGGGGTTGAGTGGCAGCAAACCACCTTCCTGTTGCCATCAGAGCACCACCTGCAGGAGAGAAACTTCCACAACACACACACACACACACACACACACACACACACACACACACACACACACACACACACACACACACACATGCTGAGGTCTCCTTTGGGCACCTTTTTTTTCTTCAGACTGGCAATTTGTAGACCCCCCCCCCCCTTCCTTCCTTCTTTGGCCTGTTGGGCTGTACACTCATTTAACCTGCATGAGAGGACATACTAGCACCTTGTATGAAGAAAACCAATTCCCTAACATAAACAGCCTGTGGCTAATATTTGAAGGCTCATATCAAAGTCCTTTCAAACACACGCTTGTTGTGCCATGCTGTCAAATGAATAATCTGTATTAAGGTAACTACAAAAATAATTGTGAGGAATAGAGGAAATCAAGTTTGAATAAAACAGACCCTAAATACCACAGCCCAGTCACCAGGATGGAAATGTTCCTGCGAACCACAGATAAGTTTAATGTGGACTTTTGTATTGCCTTTTTACGCTCAGAGCAAGTAACTGTAATCTTTTTTTCTTTTTTTTTTACCTTAAGCAAGGAGTTGCGTGGCCTTAACTTCAAGAGCGATCGTTTCACAATGTTTTGAATGTTCTTTTCTTCCAGCGTGATATGGTGTAAAATGTATTTTTGGTTGGACATTGAAACATACAATGCCAATGTGGAATATTATGACCCTAAAGTATAACTCCGTCACATATTTTCCTCTTGGCCAGTGATGGAAAGGAAACAGTAGATTTCATTTGGACTCAAAGCAGATCTATTTAAAGCAGGAGCACCCATGACGAACATTACCTTACAGTCCCGATTAGCACTGGGCTGTTTGTGTCGGTGTGCACTGGCAGAGTTCTTGTTGTGATGGAAAACAAAAGAGTCAAGTCCTCTGGGTACCTCTGATGGGGAGGACGTTTAATCCAAATTTATGCAGCTCAGGTAGAGCTTCGGGTCAAGGACAGTGTGGGCTTGGATCTTGGAGCCATGTTGTAAACAGAGCAGCCACTTACCTGCCAATCACCGGCCCATTGCTGGAGGACTGGACACGGATCTGCAATACCCACAGTCAGCAGGCAAACAAGGTGTGTGTGTGTGTGTGTATGTGTGTGTGTGTGTGTGTGTGTGTGTGAGTGAGTGAGAGAGAGTGTGAGTGTGTGTGTGTGAGAGCTTTTGCATCCAGAGTGCTTTTGACCTCCAGGGTGAGACAATTTGGAGTTCCTTCAAGCAGTATGAGTGGAGACGGCATGGCAGACCTCGCTGGCCCCGTCCTCCTCTATCACACCGCCGGTTACACCTAATCAGAACCGACATATTGTTTCGTCTGTCAGTTCATTCGGCGGCCATGTTGGCTTCAAAGTTTGCATTATTGCCAGAAATGGCTTCCCGAGCTGTGGGATTAAGGACGAAATAAGAGTTGCAGAACGCGAGAGTGCAGCTACAGATTGCCTTCCTGTGTCCTGATCGTCATAACGCTCAAGAAACTCACACAAAGGCAGCGCCACTAGATTCAGCAGTCTCCCATGTTAAATTAACATCAGATGAAACTCTCTCTCTCTCTCTCTCAACCTCGCTACCCGTCTGTCTCGGCTGGCCCCGATTGGTTGATGGGATCCATTAAAACGTCCAAATGAGATTTGTCTTGCATTACTTTTCAGAAGGACAAGTGAAAATGACTAAGAATACAGTAAATAGAAAAGCGACCTAGATGTGCATGCAACAAAGCCCGGAGCTAAGCAGGGGCTTTTAAATCATTTGGTGGGCGCCGGGCACCGCGCTTGATGATATTTGCATTTTTATTTTTGATTTAAACCCTCACAAACCTAATCATTTCATTTCTGCAAATGTGGGCCATTTGTAAGACTCCTACGTGATGAAGCTTTCCAGTCTCCCAAAGGCAGAGAATGGCAGATTAATGAAACAAGGTACTCCGCATGGTATTTTAGTTCCTCCTTTTTTTTTTTGTTATGCAAATGCATGCTGCAGTGCAGCACAGAGGCAAAATCTAGATGTGCGTTTTTGTATTTTTCTTGCCAGAGAGCAAAGACATGTAAGTTGCTGATGTAAACACACACACACACACACACACACACACACACACACACACACACACACACAAAAGACATCCACCCATAGGTGCATGACAAACTGCCAGCTACTCAAACTTTTAAGCACGTTCATTAAAATGTAGACACATATTTTTTTTGTCAATTTCCGTCAGGGGGATTAGTTCGGAAATTGTAATGGAATTTATTATAACCAGAAATAAAACATTCATCACAATGGCGATATCGCAACAAAGTTTCAAAGTTATGAGAGCCCTTCTTCTCCTGAACTAAAACAATATGCAGTCATTTCTGTGATTTACTGGATCTAAAAATCAAATTGAGATTGCACATTCCACATAATAGATCTATTATCAGGACGCGGAGTTCCATTCTCCTACAGCTGCAGTGCAGCTTTCATCTCGATGTGATTGCTCAATTGCATGTTTATCATCCATGACATTGGCGAAATGTTTCTTTCCCAGAGTCACCTCATAAAACCCTCATTTACAAAAGTTTAGCCGAGATTAGTCCATTAGCCAAATTACCTAGCCAAGCAGTTGATTTCCGAACGCAATGTCTTCAATCTGCAGCACAGCGTGAGACCTCGCTCCGAGAGGGAATGAGACGGAGAGACGGGGGAAGAAGCTCGGGGGAAGAAGCTCGGGGGAACGCCGGCGAAGCGCTTCGGGGCCGCCGGAACAATCTGTGAGCTCTGCACGCAAAACCAGACGGACTCCGGCCCTGGCAGCGTCCCGCTCATACCTAATTGAGGGATCAGGGATGAGGTAAGAGTTCTCTCTGAGTGTCCTTCACAGCCGGGGGGTAAATATCAGAATGAAGCTGAGCGTATGCAGCGTGGATCCCTGTCCGCTCTCTGATTAGGAGTCGGGTTCCTGACTGCACGGCTAAAGTGGGGAGGGACGCTTGAAAGAGGCTTTTTGAGGGCTCACTCGAGAAGACGCCTCCGTTCGGTTGCCCTCGCGTTCGGTCAATAAGTCAGTCTCTTTGCAAAGGCACATTCACCGCATTGCATCAACTCTCAACGGCGTCTGCCCTTTTCTTACTTTTTCATTATCACTCAATGGCTGAGGGAGAGATTAAAAGGCATTAATTCAGAAGTACAATTACTCAATTTTCTTTCGCCAACTCTTTCTCACTCCCTGCTCTGCTTTTCGGGACAGGCCTGGTGTCTAAACTACGGCTTGACCTCCCATTTGAATAAGTTAATGCAGTGGCCTGTTTGTGGGGAGAGAAATGGGAAGCCTGTATCAGTTCCATACAGAGCGCTCTGGGGAGAATATGATTCCTTTTCATCTGTCACTCTCAAGGTGTCATTCTCCACCCCAGGTTGTTATCGCCACGCAGGCCCTGACAGCTTCAAGCCGCTTCCTCAAGGGAAAAAAGAAGAGGCAGAAAAGAGAACGTTGCAAAGCTCGACGATGAATGCGTTTGGAAAGGAGACGAAAATGACATATCGGCGTGCACAGACGTCGATTGATGCTGCATTAGGCGCCGTTCAAATAAACAGAGAGACCCAAAGCCCAATGTTCATTCTGTGGTATTCAGGGGTGTTTCTTGGATTAGTTTGTCAGGTCTCGTTGATGCCCATTGTAATACCTATAATAGCATGTTGTTGTGCATTCACAGGCCAGTGTAAACAAAGCCACGTGTAGAATGAGTTCTCCAGTATCCTGAGCTGCAGGAACAGCAGCAGTACGAGAGCGCAGCACTGAGCTGACATTTCAACACGAAGAGGGGAATGTGTTCGAGCATAATGATGCACCGATTATGAATAACTAATAACTATAGCTAATTTAATTAAAAAGGGCCCACGGATTTTATAAGACCGCAGTTGCAATATGCAACGCCTTAAACCGGCAATAACTGATTGTTTTTTCGACCACTTGTTTGTGTCAGCAACAGTTGTCCAGAGAAACATTCAGAGGATTCATAGAATCCACCTTAAATCCTCTAAACCTTTCACACATTCTCACTCCCAACTCGTCAAATACTGACAGCTGGTCAGCTAAGCTTCCGACTGTGACACTCTACCCTTTCAGAGTCCAACGTGTCAGGGACGGCACTTCAGTTTCCACTCCTTACTTACATAGTGTCCTTTCAAAATAAACTTCCTATGTAAGTTTACTTGGTTTTTCGGTGCCTGTTTTCGGTTTAGGCAACAAAACTACCTGGTTTGGCTTCAGAAAAGTCCCCGGTTTGGGTTAGAAGAAGTATGCTTGCTGTATTCTGTGTAGGTAAAAGTCCTGTGTTTGGTTGTCCCAAGCATTCACCCAAACCTCCTCACTCTGTCAGTTGCTCTGACCGTCCAATGATGACGCTAATGGCTTCAGCTGGTAGCCTGGTGCGGCTCATTCCGATGTTAACGTGACCCTCGCTGCATCTGGATCAGACGCTGAGGTCCATTACTCTTTATGTCTATTAAAGTTCAGGTTAGCGAGGTCAGTATAACACAGCTATGCAGCTGGAGTTGGTTGTGTCTATGAAAAGTTCAGTTCTCAAGGGAAGTCAGTCACACGCCTGCGCACTTCAACACTCACACCTGTTTATCAGTATGTTGACATTAGAGAAGCAGACTGGTCGTTGCACGGTCCAGTCTTGTGAGAAAAGATGAGAACACAGGATTCTCCTCCTCTTGACAGGATAGAGCCAATCAGATGTGAGGACGAGGCGAGACCAACTGTGACGATAACCTGTGTGTGAAAGGCCCCACTTCCGTTTGGGGGGCAGTTGTTCTGGACCCAACCTGCGTGCTGCTGTACCACTCACTGCTTTTGCAATTGCATCGCTTACTACTTTGCTTGTGATCATTTAGTATATAAATATAGAGAACGAGAGAAGTTGTTGAATGAGTTCTTCCGGAGGCTACACCAGGCATCCAATAATTAGCACGCATTAACAGAGGCCTGAGCTGTGGAGCGGAAGAGCGAAGGGCACTGCAGAGTCAGTGATACGTCTTCTATGGGTTTATCACTCTGTTTGACCCACTGCTATTGTAGAATATTGATTATAGCTGATATATATGTATGAAGCCAACTCTGGAAAACTATGTCCAGGCTTATTCATTTACCAGAAGCCACGCCAGAGATCACTTTCAGTGATAAAATATGTCATCTCATCGAGTATATGGAAACACTTTTTTATTCACAAAGTCCAGCTCATCTGCCGCAAGGGCTGTGCTGATGAGAGGGCCGTATATCGCATCACTCACTCGTGGGAATCCTGTGAATTAATTCCAGCACACTAAATATGCAACACATTGCATTTATTATTGATAACTACAGTCAACTAAAGTAAGCTACCTGTAGTAAAAATACATTTGTTATACCTCTGATCATTGGGGTGAACACAGCGTGTCCCCTTGCACTATCTGGTCATAATTCAATAGGACGCCTCTACAGTGATAGTAATTAGTCATTCATCTTCAAGCATCGTTTTTGAACATCTGGATCCCACAGCATGAATATAACCTTCCTCAGAGCAGTATAGCCCAAGGTACATTGGTAATGCACCCGGTTTAAATGTGAGCCATCACTGTCAGAGCATAGAGATGCACTCTGCGCTCTCAGCCCGGAATTTGAGCAGTAATGGTTTCTGCATTTCATCTTCCCTTCAATATTTAAGGGATTCCCAAAATTCTGTCACGAATAAAAAGTATTTATGATCAAAAAAGTTGAGATTTTCTTCTTTTTTTTTTACTTTCTACTTGTGATTTGCTTCACAAAAAGATGTTTGTGGACATTTTGCTCTGTTCTAGATGGATAAAAGAAGCAGTTCGCCAATGTTCTGGTGTACCTGCTGAAGACAAATGCCCACAGATCCCAGTGTGTTGGTTATATTTCAGTCAGCTTCTACTGAACCCATGTTGGAGAGGAAATTGCTGTTTCATCCCCTGAAAATCTCCACTTTGGTCCAGAAGGAATCAACCATTGGAGGAATTCTGCAAACATTCATTGTCCTCGGAGGACGGAGCCTAATGAAGCTTAGCGGAGGTTCAGTAAGAATACTGTTCTTTACAATGTCATTCATGCACACATCTCTCTCTCTCTCTCTCTCTCCCCCTCTCTCTGTCCCTCTCTCTCTCCCTCTCTCTCTCTGCTGCCGTCGGTTGTCATTTCCATCAGTGGGCATAACCACAGTGTCTAGACTCCAGAGGGAATATTCCTGATCTAACCACAGTATCACTGCCCCCTTTAATATGCTATATGTCTCGATGCAGTCTAATTGCCAAAGGCTCTTCATCATATAGCTCAACATACATGTGTCATCAATTATTGTTTCCCTCTAATGAAGTCTCTCCTGACTGAACTAACTTTGAGGATACCATAGCGCCACCACCATGCTTGACATGTTAGTTTTTTAGTGATGTCTCTGGATTGCTATAAGATATGAAAGATAAATCCCTATCACTTTAGACGGGATTGGTTGTCCCCCTGACCTTTTATCCAGCGCCATCATCAGGTGAACACTTTAAGTTGTCCAATACTCTGAGTGATCTGTTTTCTGTGCAATAAGCATCACAGAGCTGCCAGCTCGGCTATAGACAGTGCCTCTGTTGCTGATGTGAGCATTGGAACGAAACGGTCTGAAAAAAGGGTATGTATGTATGTATAAATGTATAAAGAATGTATTGAAATATTACAAAAAAACACTAACACAACAAATGTTCGAATCCACCCCAAAAAAATGCTTTTAAGTGAACCTTCCTCTTGTGTTAGCTTTCTGTTAGCATCTCTTGTGTTAATGGGTCGGTTTTGACCCATGTCTTTAATCAGCTGTAAAATACACTAAAAACAATTGTCTATCATCCAATTTGTTTTTTCGTCTTTTGGTTACCTTGTTAGGCTTCCTGATCCATGAACATATTGTTGCCTCTGGGCCTTTTTTATTTGTCAGTATACCCCTAGACTTTATTTTTAAATTAACCTCAAGAGAATCATATATATAAAAAAAGGTTGTTGTGTTACCTGACTAGTAAGCCATTAATGCATGTGTTTTATGTTTTATTTATTTTGAAATGTCTTGTTTTTAACTAAAATGTCCTGTCTTCATGTTTCTATACATGTTTTTACCTGTTACTGCTGTACTGACTGATGAGTCGCCAACTTAATTCCGTTGTATGCTTTTACAATGACAATAAACATCCTTACCTTACCTAGTACTGAGGGGTATTAGGACACATCTCTTAAATAAATTGGTTGTATTTATTTTTTCATGTTATTATTATTAACTATAGTAACATCTATGGTGTTACGGGTCAATTTCGACATATATTTATATATATATATATATATATATATATATATATATATATATATATATATATATATATATATATATTTACATCAAGAAAAAGGTTAAAAAGTCTTTTTTTTCAACAATAGAACTTTAATTCAAAAACGAAATGAAAAGCAGAAAAGTCATAACACAACATATATATTTGCAAGGTCAAACAAACAACAACCAATCAAGCAAATCTTATTTTAATAACTGGGTCGAAACAGATCCTAACAACACAAAGGTCATAATTTCAACCAGAGCATTCTATAATTTAGTGAAAACATATGTGTAACCCAGTGGGAAAGGTGTTGTCACTACTCAAGCCACTAGAGGGCACTGTCTCAGGGAAGCCAGCGAGACGTTTAGTGCAAAACAGGAAGTGGATTCCTTTGTTTCAAGGGACGAACCGGTGGAGCGTTCGTTGTTTTCCGGGTCAGTATATATGTTCAAAATGTTATTTCTATGCTAAATGTTCATTAATATGAGTGTATAGAAGTCCAAAAATATGGTATGTTGCTAAATGCGCCGATGGGACCACAAATTGGCGTATTTGTGTACTTTATCTATGCACTTGATTTGTGTGTGTGATTTGTGCACTTTGAGTTAGTGACCAAGAACGTGTTATAGGGAGATTGTTGTGTTCACAGTGGAATATTCCACGTACCGGAAAACCTAACATAAATTAAACATTCCAAATGAATGTAATACTGCTCTATTCCTTTAAGGGTATTCGAGTAATAAAGATCCCTGACTATAGCTCTGTGTATGGTTGTTAATTGAAGCAACTGATTTTGCGCCCAATTATTGCCAATGCATTTCAGGTGCGAGTGTCATGTGACTGTCATCTATATAAGGTGATGCACCTGGGCAAAATGAAAAAAAGTTTTTTTTGGTGCTTTCTCAGAACTTGTGTTGAGTCGGTATATCTGGCAGTCAAGCTCTGTTTAACAGGTTATGGGCCCAGATGCGTTAGACGTTTGTGCGAAGAGATATCCGGCGTGAGTAGCCACCGAGAGACATCTGCTTTTGTGTGTATCTCACGAATTGGAGTGCCAGCACCATGAGCGAACATACGAGTTCACGCTGGTCTCGTCTTGTTTTTAATGGGGACGAAAAGAACTATGAACTGTGGGAGACGAAGTTTTTGGGACATCTGCGGTTGCAGAAACTGAAGGACACCATCTTAAATCAGCCCGCCGATGGCGCAGAAGAAGACGCGCTGGCTGAGGATGCGGCAAAGAACGCGGAAGCTGATTCAATTCCTTGATGACAAAAGTTTGTCTCTGGTCATGCGAGAGGCAGCGGATGACGGGCGTAGAGCGCTCAGGATTTTGCGCGACTATTATGCAGGCAAGGGTAAGCCCCGCATTGTATGCCTGTATACAGAACTGACTTCTTTGCAAAAGATGAGTGGTGAGAGTGCGACTGACTGTCATACGTGCGGAGACTTCGACCACAGCGCTGCGTAATGTAGTATTTCACCTGCCTACATACGTTTTTGTTGAAATGGAGGTTCCTGACCAAGTCAAAAAGCCTTGATGCAATAAACACATTTATGTGGTTATTTTATGCATTTCAAAACCTAAAACGGGTCGCTGCCAACCCCAACACAAGAGGAAGGTTAAGAATATAATTCCTCTTTCAGAATAACATTTACTAAACCTGATCTGAAATATATTTATGAAGTCAGTTTTGACTGAATCCTCACCTGATCGTGACATGAACCTTCACTCCATTTGGCACATCTTTTCCCCATCTCATATTATCCACTTCTTCTTCAGCAGAGAACCCGCCCCTCCTCCCTGCCCTCCCTGACACTTCCATTCCTTCTTCACATCTCTCGAGGAGAAGAAAAACAGAAACACACAGTGACGCGAGAAATCCCCTGACACCCAGAGATTGTAATAATCTCTTCTCTTCTTTACATTCTTCGATTCCTAATGCGTCCACACAAAAACAAATTTATGGTAATCCCCCCCGTCGCGTATCCATTGCTGTTGTCAAATCCACATGAGGGCAGCCAAACATGCCTTTTCTCCCCCATTCTGTATCGGTAAGTACGGGAGCACAAGAGCATTGTACTCTGTAATAATTACCTCAAGCACACTTTCATTCACATACTTTAGCAGCCCTATTTAGATTCTGGATTATCATATCACCGCAGTGATTTTGAAGTTCACCTACAGTAATTCAGAACTCCCCGGTCCAAGATGAACACGCGCTAATCTGCTTTGATGTGCTGGGGATGGATGTACATATGTATGGCTCACGCGTTGGACTACGGTCTGATCACAGCCAGGAGCTGTAGAATCAGCATATGTGAGGAGGGCTGTGTTATTAATGGAGCGACGCTGCTGTTGGCTTGGCAGATTATGATTACAAGCTCAATGTGTTCCTCTCAACTAACCACTGGCAGTCTGCGTGTGTGTGTGTGTGTGTGTGTGTGTGTGTGTGTGTGTGTGTGTGTGTGTGTGTGTGTGTGTGTGTGTGTGTGGCAGTGACATAACTCCATGTAAAATGGCAAATTACGTTTTTACACTTGAGATATCATGTTTTGAAGGCCTTTGGACAGCGATGTTCTGTGCTAAGCTAACCTGCTGCTAGCAGGGAATCTCCGTTGTTTCAAAGTAGTAAACAAAAGCTTTGACTAATTATGCACGCTGATGTCATCGGACGTTCCCGGTAGCAATACAGGAAGGTATGCGCTGGCCAAAACTTCTCCCTTGTGCAACCGATCTATTAGTTTAACGAATCCTCATGCAACGATTCGTAGGGTATACCCTACAACCAGTTATTTCTCATGTTTGTGCGTTTTCCTACGAAAGCCTGCAACACGTGTCAATGTAAATTCTTACGTGCTTTTCAAAAAAACGTCCGTCTTCACAAGAAACTCAGTAAGATTTAGGTTACTGACGTGTGTAAATTACGTGAAAAAGACATCAACATTGACTTTTCACACGGGGAATGTACTGCGGCCTCCTGTTTTGGGATTAGACCAGCCAGATTAACTGGGTTACGGTAAGATTTGAGACCCATCTTGGATTAGATTATTGTCATCGTACATACATGAAATAAATTCTCTGCATTTGACCCAACCTTAGTATTAAGGAGCAGCGGGCAGTCCTGATTGGCACCCGGGGGACAATTTAGGGTTGGGTGTCTTGCTCAGGGACACTTCGACATGTGACCCTTGGGGAGGCTGGGGATCGAGCCGGCGACCCTGTGGTTGCAGGACGACCACTCATCCCCATGAGCTACAGCCGCCCAGATGAAGCCAAGATGGAAACTATCTTCACTACCTCCAGAGGGTCAGACTCCTTCTTCCTCCTGCACAGCCCCTTGCATTTTACAATCACTCTCCTCCACTGCTAGCTTGCATGGTCTAAAGTCATTAATTCAAGTTCACTCGCTGTATTGTTGCAGTCGGCATTGCTGGCATGCGCCACCTGGTGGTTGCTGGTGCGCACTGCTGCTGCCATCAGCGGGATAAAAGTCCCCCCTCTCCCTTTGTCACGTCAATTGAAAGGAGTGATGTTCATATTTAGACATGAGAGTGGTATAAATCTCCTCATCTGACTCAACAAATTATCATATTTCCCCAAAACGTTGCACTATTCCTTTAATGCAGCACTCCACTCGATCGAAATACGATTGTGCACATTTGCATATCGCTATGCGTAAGTACCTTGCGGTTTCCGCGCGTGTGCAAGTATACGTTTGTCATGGCACGGTGGCGGCTTTCCTATACGGGCCGAGCTGTGTGCGGTTTGGCCGCAGACGCCTCTGCTAATGGGTTTCATGTGAGTGGCCCTGCTGCTGCTCTCTAAAGGTAATATGTCACAGTCCAAATCCCCCCTGGCCGTGCGGTCTGTCTCACCAGCGTCCAGACCCTCTCCATCAAGTCGTCCCCCTGCACTGACTCGCCTCCGGAGGAGACGCCTGCCCAGGAGTGTCTCGAAGTCTTTAGGTAATGCTAGATAGAGATACCGGACTGCAGTGGCTGTGAGGCTTTCATGGTGTGTGTGTGTGTGTGTGTACAGCAAGCGCGTGTGTGTGGTTAAATAAAACCCCACTTCCCGCAAACTACTCCCTCTAGAAGAAAAGCCGTTTGCTTTGACTGTCATGTAAAAGAAAGAGACAGATCGAATGGGTAATTATCGTCAGAGCTCACATTCAAGATCCGTTTTTTTTTCAGTAGCTGGGGGCGTCTGTGTATCTGAATGTCATAATTAATCACTCTGATTTGGGATCACTGACATTTGGAAGTTCACCACCAAGCCCATATGCTCCGACATTGATTCAGTGTCACTGTGTGATTCCCCAGTACCCAAGTGTCGTGTCCACATAATATCATAATGTGAGCTGTGACGTGAGACTGTAGCGTAAATCTCTCCTGGATACGATATGGGAGTCTCAATATCAAGATAATGTTTTACTCGCTTGATTTGACAAACAAGACTCATAAAGAGCAGATAAACATACACCTTCCCTAAAAGAAAGCTATGGTTTATTACAACGTGGATTTAATTTTTTTCTGTTATATTGAGATTACAAGAGTCCAAAAAGGCAACAAACATCTGCAGTCAGATGATTTTAAAGATTGAAAACAAACCCCCAGGTAAGTCTTAATTCTCTGGAAGGCAAAAAATCTCAGAATACTCACAGTGTGGGTGTGTCGTTCTGTTAGACCTCCTTTGTTGTTGTTGCAATTTAGCAATGTAGCCCAGCAACTACTTTGGAGCGTTAAATGTTATCACAACTGATGGGAATGATGGGCAGAACAACTATAAATAAAATAAAAATAAGTTGCAATAACCATACTTGTCTCTCCAGGAACAGAAAGTAGAGCCCTGTAGCCTCGCAGTGGAAGAGCAGTTAGTCATAAATGAAGTCTCCTTTTCTCGTGCAATGAAAACTGTATGGTGCGTATTCGTCACTTTACTTTGCAATCCTAAAACTTGCACAAACTACCTTTTTAACTTTGGTACTGCTTCTCTAGAATGCACACAGCGATAACCTCAAGCTAACAAACCGGTGTGCACGCACAGGTACTGTAAATAATTCAACTGGAGTGTGTGTGTGTGTGTGTGTGTGTCTGTGTGTGTGCAGTTCGCTATGAAAGCCAGGAGCCTTTCCAGGAGACTCTAGTCTGTTTTACAATAAAAGATTGACACAAGAAGATTTCCAATAAACTGAAGTTAGCCTTGCACCACTCGCCCCATGAAACGCTTTTGTCCTTGCAAGTCCCTCCATCAGAGAGGGTGACTGAGACATTAATGGTCAAAAATAACACAATAATACCCAGGTTGAAAAATGCTGTAATTTGCCGTTAAAACCTCGGAATGAGGTTCTCTCCTTTAGGGATTAAGACGCTGACCATGAGCCACAAAATCCCCGCTTGGAATCCACCCGCACACATTTGTTGCATCTCTCCTCCCCCGTTTCCTGTCATCCCTCCGTTATCGCTCTCTAGAAAGGCTTAAAATGCCCAAACATAATAACAAAGAAATGTCTGAAGCGGGCAGCTACTCTCCTTAAACAAACAATTCCCTCCATTTTCTTTTCGGAGCTAAGACTTAAAACCATCTTCCGATCGAATTTGAGTGACATCGAACATCATCTTTTTTTGTTTTGCTCCTGGAAACTCTGGCTGGCATTCGTCATCCTAGAAATCAGTATGTCAGCGTGCCAGCTGATGTGCCAGTGACAAAAGCAGATGCATGGTAGGCGCTGTTGTACCCGACACCTTTATCCGTCAGCTGCGGCGTTAGCCAACACCCCCTCGCTCTCCTCTTTACTCTCCGTAGAAGAATCAGATCGGATTGATTCCTCCTCCGGTGTCAGCGTGGAGCATCGAAGGGCGCCGGGTTCCCTCGCAGTTCATGCGAGACCGGCCGCTGCGTTGAGAGAGGCGGAGACGTAGCCGAGCGAGAGAGAGGTCACCGATATGATTATCCCCGAGTGTCAATACAGACGGGAGACACGAGGAAGGTCCCCGCTGAGCCGGAAAATGAATGGCTTTGACCTCATCAAACCTGCGGAAGCATCTCCGCTTGCTAATTAAGATCGAGTGGAAGAAAGTCATCAGAGCACAAGGCCGGCCGTCTCCGCTGGAGCTAATCAAGCGCACTTCACTTCGCCGCTCTTTGTGTTCATCAAAGCAGTCTGCCCAGGACGGGGGAAAGGGAAGGGGTGGTCTGTTTCATAATCATGCAGCATTTTCTCAATAAAGTCCATCCCACCCTTTATGGTCCTCACTGTACAGTCACTCCCACTGTATTGAGTCGCATGCTTGTGCCGCGTGCTCGTTTTCATCCACATGGTAAGGGAATGATGTCGCAATAATAGGCTCGTTATTCCCAATTAAACTCTCTAACATCCATCATAAACTGCCACTGAAAACCAAGCACGGGCCCATTATTGGCTCCCATTAATACTGTATATACAAGCAGATGGCGATGGAGTGGAGACTATGTGTATATATGTGTGTGTGTGTGTGTGTGTGTGTGTGTGTGAGGCGGCATAATCCAGCTCCTTATCTGTTTCAATATTCCAGAGTTTGGGAAGCCAAGACTTTAGATTTACAACACAGAAGCACGCAGACGCGCACATTTTGATATGCGTCGAGCAATTAGCTCAGCCAATAGCCCGTCATCCCCTCGGCCGAGGGAAGGAAAAAAATAATCCCTGTCTGAAAACCTCAAACAACGCCGCCGCCCTGCCTCTGACACCTTTTAGAAGCTCTCAGCGGGTGTCTTGCTTCCACCTCCGCAGATGTGTAATCACACTTCCAGCGCCAGAGAGTGCACCGCCGCAGACCAGAGCCAGCGGCCAGCCTTATCAGAGGGAGAAACACGGATGACCCCGATCACACCGGGGGAACCCAGTGAACCCGCAGAGAGGCGTGTCCTCCCTGCAAAGTGCTCCGTACGAGTAGCGGAGATATCTGAGATTTGGATCTGATTATCCCAAACGTGCGCTCCCGCTTCTTCCGACAGGAAAATAAAATAACATCTCCGGTGTCAAAGCCTCGATAAGATGACAGCTAGAATCAGCGCGGTGCCCGAGGCAGCCACCCGTCCGCTTCCCTTTCGTTGGCTTCTCTGAAGGTCAATCTTCCGCCGCCCTCCACGTGGCTGCAGTCCTGTTTACCGCTCTCTGAAAGCCAATTACATCGCCGCGCTGCTGTGCCAGTCGGAGCGGTTATATTCCCGCGCACAGACACACACGTGGGCATGCACTCGCAGGGAGACGCAGCAGCAGCAGCAGCAGCGCACGCACACACACACACACACACACACACGCCCTCCCACACACACAGACTAACACCTGCAGCGGCAGCTCCTCTTGGCTGCGGTAGAAAGGCAGGGATAATGCCTTCTGACCCGTCTGTGGTGAAATATATCGACGTGCGCACACGGAGCCATTATTTACAGCTCGGGCGCATCACGAGGCGAGCTAGTGAGTGCATGAAAAACGACGGTTTGTTTACCGTGGGGTTTTATATTGGGTGGAATGCGAGATGATTATAAACCTGTCTTCATTATCTGAAAAATGGAGAGGCCTTGCTAATGTTTGTTGATTTATTCTATAACCTCAAGGGTTTAGGTCTTGATTTATGCGACTCAATGACAGCTTGTGTAATCATACAAGTGTTGGTAAAATAGTGATGGATGGCAGGTTGTTGTCCTCTGCAGTACTTTGGCTTTTACCTATTACACTGAATGATGGCAGCCTTAAGTACGATCATGTCAGGGCGGGAAATCTTCTCCAGGTCTATCTCTCTCAGGCGGCGCCTGTTTGGATTGTTATCATAATTCCCAGTATTTAAAATGAGATTGAATCGGCCGTGTTTGGTTATCACGTATGTGGTAATGGCCAAAAGACAGATATGTGAGTGGAAAAAAAAATGTGCACGCCGCTCTTCTCTGCCGCGGATGATGTAGTACCCGGCTGCCAGATGAGCACCTGCAAAGATCCACCGCTGCACATCCTCGCTTTATGTCTCTGCAGCATCCGCTCTCTCATCTGCTCCTTCATAACTTCCAGGGATTTAGTGAAGATGTAAAACAAATATGAATTCGCGTTCACTCTTTTTGGGACTTCTGAATATTTAATGCGACATCCCCCCCTCCCACGCGCATGTATGCATCAGGAAAACGTGTACGTTCCCTGATCCAGCATCAGTGCATCCAGCAGAAGTAGGGCAGCAGATGAGTGTTAGTATTCAAACCAGATGACCGCCATCTGCTATTTGTGCTGTCGCTGTTGCTGTGGACCAGACATATTTGCAGGAGCACAAAGAAAATGTCTTCGTCTGTGTAAATGAACAATAAGCATTGTTTTGTTGTCTGTCATCAAGCCTCGTGTGACCTTGGATAGAAGCTGTGATGAGCACGAACAAGAGGATGAGTTTTTTCAGTCTGAGCAGACAGTGGGATGACATAACTGAGGTACAAAAATCAGAATAAATAAATGTCTTTAAATAAGTGAAGCAGCTATGCTAATGTTAGCATAGGGCAGTTGAACATAAAGGGGTTCCAAGACGGAGCCCCTGTGTAAATGCCAGTGTGAACAGGTCTTGCTCTACCTCCCAACAAAAGGAGAGAAAGAGCCCCGGGGTGGAGCGGAGACGACGGGCTCCATCTGGCGCCTGGGCAACCAATGAAAAGGATGGAGAATGTGTGGGAGCCAGGAAGAAGGGGGGACATCATGAAAAAGCTCCAGTTGGATTTGTCGTCCAGGTCATTGGCACCGGCTGTAACGTGGCTAACGAGGCAGGTGGCTCAAACTGGAAGGAAAAGGTATTCATCAACTCTTCACGACAGTGTTTCTTTTTTTTAAAATTATTTCTGTATTCTTTGATGCTCCACAAGAAAAAAGAACAAAATCGGGGGAGGAGAGCTGTAATACCTAGACTGGAACTCGGTATCTGGTAAACAATTAGGACTCCTGTGCCGCGCTCGGGCTCGTTTGCTCCTTAAAAACGACTCCCCTGCAGCTACGTCCTCCCGTGGGGAGAAAGAGCGTAGCGCATGTGCGCTCCCAAAGCATTATGGGAGAGGAAGCGATGGTGAGCAGGGAGCCATCTGCTTTGCCACTTGCCACGTCTGCCCGTGCCAATACCACCTCCTTCCCTCTGGTTCTCAGGTGGGGAGTGGAGTGGATCCACACTGTACACACACAAAAATCCTCCAACATAAAATTGCCAGATGTGTAGACTGAGAATGTAGCTGTGGAGGAATAATAAACAATGTTGTTCTTCCATCATGGTGGCTTATTTTTAGTCATGCATTATTCGGTGTGCTATGGCTTCTGGAGGATGCTGGCCCCAGATGGATAGCCTTTCATTGATAAGCAGGGCCCACAGACAGACAGAAAGGCTTTTTTTCTGTTAACCACCGGTCTGTTTTCATTTCATCAGAGCAGGAGAGCAGCAGAGATAGGCCCCAGTGTCCTTGACAGTGGTGACACTGAAGAGATGGATGTACAGCCGGTCAAAGGAAAGTCATTTATTTCCGTTGACCCACTCGGTCAAGTGGATTGAAGCTGAGCCTTTTGATTTGGCTTTTACTTTGCCTTTTTTCCCCCTGCAGAGTCCACACTGCTCCCCGCAATTACTGCAAACAGAGAAGGTGATGGGTCTGAGATTTTGTCCAGATAAAGGAGTCAGGACCCTATCTCTCCTGTTGACACCATTAAGCCATCACTGAGACCGAGATGGTGGTGGCGCACTGAGGGACTGTCAGTCAAAGCTTACCACCCAGCTCTTGTTTAAAACCATCTGCCACTGAACTCCCACCGGCCTCTTTGTATCCGATCCCAAAACCAGCAGCAGAGGGTTGATGGACTCAGTCGTCGGGAGGCATATTCACCACTTACTGTCTTATCAAATGCAAGCAAGGGACTGCAGAAGCGTACATATTCTTGGATCGAGGTAGTAGGTGGAAAGCGCTTAAGGGTTATTTGTCATGCCAGGCGGCACTGACTGCCAGCGCCGGAATAGAAAGCCGTTCCAAGTGGCGTTCGTCTGACTGAGAGAGCTGAAACAACTGCAATCCAGCTGTCACGCTTTGAAAATACATACGGATGGAGGAGCATGGTAAAAAATAAAATAAGAAAAAGGGTGCGGTTAATTTTGAGGGAACAGCTCAGGAGTTTTTCTCTTTTTTTTTTAAACCGTTGCAGGCTAGAAAGTGTTGTGCAATTTAGTCATTTCAAAGCCAGTTCAACTCTAATCCAACGTCAGTGTCAGACAGCACACCTAAATCTCTTCATGGTGGGACTTATCGAACAATAACAGACGCTTTACAGATCCATTTATAGCTGTGAGAGATGAATATTGTGTTGTGACTTCAGGGATGTTGCGGCACACGTGTCAACTTGTTGTAATACCCTAATATTTGATCTATTGCATAAATGTATGAGGAGTTGTCACCAGCATTTTATTTCCACATTTTTCTCAAAGGTTTGTGAGGAGATTATGTCGGAAATTGAATCACCGATTACACTTGAATTCATCTAATTCCACCTCAGGTGACAATTTTGGTCTGAAAAACAGACTAAAACAATCTTGCGCAACGTGCTAAGACAGCTGTCTCAAATCAAAGCCAAACGCCCACCTCTGCTTTTCACATGGAGTCATCTCATGGAATAATTCTTTTCTATTTGAAGTTGTATAACAACCATGTTCTGTATACAGAGTTGTCAGATTCAAAGAAATGGAAGTGAAATAGTCTGCTGTTTAAAGACCGTATTAATATAAGTCTGTGTTTCATATCAGACGGTCATGGACTGTCCATAACAGTTTCTCTGTCCAACAAATGTATCAAGTTGGTGCATTTTTCTTTTTTGGAAAAAAAGAAACATCGTCTGCAGTGTAAATGCAGTAGTCAGTGTTTTAGAATATACCATGCATGGCCATACTTGAAGAATAATAGCTTTTTTTTATTATTGTTCACATCAATATACGTATATATTGTAGTCTCTATGCTTGGTGATATAGGTTGTTTAGTCAGTCCACCACTCCAGACTGAAATATCTCATCAACTCTGAGATGGATTGAATTTGGTTCGGACATTCATGTTCCCCAGAAGAGGAATTTTAATGACTTTGGGGATGACCTGACTTCTCTTTTAACACCACCATTGTGATTCTGACAACTATGCTCATCCAGGATGATATATTACAGAATTGTAAAACTTTGGTTTATGACCTAATAACTGCAAAATTAAGTAATTCCCATCAACCTCTGCTGCACTTTGAGTTTAGTGCGCATTAGCAAATGTTAGCATGCAAATGTTGGTTAGGTTTAGTCAACTAAAGTACTTTGTCAAGGTCACAAAACTAAACTTAACATAACGTAACAACATAACTGAACAACATAACTGAACAACATAATGTCACTTAACAACGTAACTTAACAACATAACTGAACAACATAATGTCACTTAACAACGTAACTTAACAAAATAGTTCTACAATAGCATAGCGTAATGTATCTTAGCATAATGTAACTTAGCGTAACGTAACTAAGCGTAACATAACAGCCTAACGTAACAGCGTAACAGTGTAATGTAACAGCGTAACAGTGTATTGTAACAGCGTAACAGTGTATTGTAACAGCGTAACAGTGTATTGTAACAGCGTAACAGTGTATTGTAACAGCGTAACAGTGTATTGTAACAGCGTAACAGCATAACAATGTAATGTAACAGCGTTGTTCTACAATGTAACTTAGCATAACGCAAAAACTTAACGTAACAACATAACTTATCAACGTTACTTAACATCATAACTAGCATCTATGAATAACAACCGGAGGCTTTCTTACGTAACGTTTTAATACATACAAAAAAGTAAACTCAGCGTGTATTTTTGGTCTCACACGGGACATGAACAATGGTACAATGGTAGTTAAAGTCCATTGTTTATTTAACCCACTCAACCTTTATGAACTTTCTCCCTCTTTAGACTTATTATTATGCTAGTAATGTACGCTCTATAGAGGACTTGAATGGCTCTGTGGCTTGCTCTTGTACTATATCAATTGCTCTGTTTATATGCAAAAACGTCCACATTCAATGTACCCGTGGTTTGCAGAAAATTACAATGCCAAGGTCTGTGTAGCCAAAATGAAATGTTTGCCTGCTTAAAAAATTAGCCATATTGTTCCACTGGGGTATTTGTTTCCTCATTACCATGAACATGGCCACTTGTGAGTCCCACATACACCACCCTGCTGCTGTAAACACTCAATAGAAACACCACATGTGCAATAATCCGCAGCTGGAAATCATTTCTGAAATCCTTTTTATAATTTACTCACTTTTTAGATATGAAACGATGCATTTGTGACCTATTTAAAAGCCTCACCTTTTCAGTAGGAACTAAAAGGCTTTAGGCTGAGAGCCACAGACGAGGCAGGAATGTCAGGAAGTATTTGAGAGATGAACTATCACATTGTTGCTTTGGTTATTTTTCCTGCGATGTGTTGACAGTAAGAGAAACATACAACAACATCGGCCACATCCTTTAAATAAACATGTTGCCATGCAAACACACACCTCTGCACAATAACAACGTTCTACTTTCTCCCCTCTCTATTACAATAGCTGATTACTACAGAAAGAAAATAAAGAGCTTGGATGTGCGCTCCCAACTCAAACACCTTTTTATGATGAAAGCCCGAGAGAAAGAGCGAGAGAGATCAGACCATCTGATACCAGTGCTGGTAAAGGAGGCAACGCAATACGAGATAGGATGAGACTCTCCATCTCTCGTGTAATGAAGAATGACTGAGAGGGATTGCATGGGCCAACGGCATCTGAAGATGGGGCCATTGCTATGCACCCAGCGTTACATTTCAGACTGAGCAAGTTGGTTAGAGGTTAGATTGCAAAAAAGACGAGAGGAGCGCAAGGTTAAACGTCTCTCCTCTTGCTCTTTATCCCCTAAATGACATAGCTCATTCATACAAGCAGCTCACAGTCAAGGACACCAGCAGGTCTGGTGGAAGGAGAAAAGCGAACTTGAATGGCAGTCCTATTAAGACACCGGGAAGAATAAACAAGAGGAAGGGAGAAAAAAACTAGCAGTGGAAAAAATGACATTTAATTAAAGACTAAATCTTCATCTCTGTCTAAAAAAGAAGAAAAATAATACAAGGATGCTGTAGAAAAGCATATTTTTTTCCGTTATATATTAAGACGGGGGTTAAAGGAAGACAGCTCTTGCTGAGTCTGCCCTCATGTAAAAAGCGGGAGGGATTTTAAAAAGCAATAAATATGTTTTTGGTTCTCACTCTGTAATTCTTAAAACATAGTTGGTGAACGCCATATGAGATATTTCGTTTGCACAGTTGGTAACGTAAAACTGTGGATAAGAAAATCAACTCTATGGAGAGCGGACTCATGCCTTGATACACGTGTGACTATGCATACCTGTGTGTGTGTAGTAGACTTTGATATGACACAGTCATTGAGGAGTGGCAGGAAGACACTGACTCACTGTAGAGTAACTAAGAGGACGCCGCTGCAGGCCTTTCTCTTCTCCAGATTTCAATCCCGGGAACCCAAAATCATTTATTCACATCAAGAGGCTGCTTGGTAAACCACCCAAAGGGATTGCATTTGACAGTGAGTTTATTTATTCATAATACATTCCCACAGGCACTTGCACAACAAGTGGATTAATTTTTTCTAACAGCTGCCTATAGCAAGGTGGACTTTCGGCACATCTGTACTTTGAAACTTTTCTACACCTGGGAGGGCAGCGTCTCCTTCCATGAATAGCTATAATATGATTTTTTTTCTTCCCTTGATTAGAAGTCCTTTACGGTAAAATGATTCCATTCATTGCAAAAGGTAGAGAAATAATTAAGGTCCAAACTCACTAAGGATTTCTCTTCTAATTGGCCATATGCACTGGAAAGAAAAGTCTCATTGTTTGTCTTTGTCTTTCAAAGCAGATGTGCAGGGTCCTCAGACTTTTGACTTTAGAGACAATGTCGTCAGTCCCTTGGTGATTCCAAACATAATTGCTATACCATGTCTTATGCTATTTTAGCCCATGCTAAGGTTAGAAAGTTAAGTACCGTCACAGTTTCCCCCCTCTGCATCCTGAATGACGTGGCATGCTCACACTCTACCATCCTTCTTGCCCTCTCGGTAAGCTTTAAAATGTTTATTTTTGTATTTCTTTTTTCAGTATTGTTAAATGTAAAATGTTACAACACAGACTCCAAAGCTGATACCCATTGCACCATAGACTGTGAACCACTAGATTGTGTCATATATTGTCCGATCTATATGGCTCTTTTTGTTTTTTATTTTATTTTATGACTGACAGTCGTGCAGATAACTGTTATTCCCATACATGTTCTACTGAAGGATGATTTCATGTGACTTACATAAGCAGAGCTAGGCTGAGGCTAGAAGGAGCAATAACCCTAAATGGCCAGATGTCTGGCGCACAGTTGATTTTCTAATATTCTGCTGTTGTCTCTCATATTCTCCACTTAATGGGGTCTAAAAGCGCCTCCAAAATGCCATAGCAAGCTTTTATGCACTGGAATCAACGGGTCAGCGTTCTTTATATCACATGAGCTGTATATATACTAGAAAATTAGCATTATTAGAATCTCCGGCAGAAGGATCATGCGATCGCTGCCACTCACAGCTGAGTGCATATCCGACCCCTCGTCCATTTCTCTGCGCCCACAGTGTTGTGTTTGGGACGACTAACGGAACTACCAGCACACACACACTGCTGCGTGCCGCTCAGCAGCTCAGCCAAGCTGCACACAGCAGCAGCAGCTTGGTGTTTAATTTTGGTTTTGGCAAGACTGCAGGACGTCTCCCTGCCACGGCCCGGCTGATGCCTCTCCTCTCTAGTTTAGTTTATTTACTGGATCCTCAATAGCTGACACCTTAGCGGCCGCTAGTCTTCCTGGGGTCCACAGAAAGGACAAAATACATATAAAAACGTGTGAAACAAACAGTTAAAAATAATACAAACAGAATAAAAACAGTGCAGTTGAGGGCTAGAATGTATAATATGCAGTTCAACCATTATTTGTACAAGAAAAATCAGATGACTAAAAAGCAAAGGAAAACGTTAAGTGATTAATGTCCTGAGGTGCGCCTCTACCTCCTTCTGCTGACATGGATCGTGGTTTTCTGGATCGGGTCAATGCGTTTAGTACTCGTTATATGAATACTTTCTGTCATATTCATGTAATGTGCTGTAATTCTGTTATTCATTCTGGTCACATGACATCTATTGCTTCTGTCCATCCGGGAAGAGGGATCCTCCTCTGAAGGTTTCAGCGGATGTCTGTCGTATGTGTACAGATTCGTAATTTGTAAAGAGAAGAGAAGATTGTAAATCCCTCCGAGAAAAAATTGTAATTTGTGATTTTGGGCTGTACAAAATAAACTGAATTGAATTAAATCTCATACAAGGACTTTGAGCCGACTGCCTGCATACATTACCGCTTGTTTGAGTTTGAATGAAGTGTGTTTTCAGGCACCATTAGTGTCTAGGCAGGGGGCGAGCAAGTTGGTGGTTGTATTCATTCATTCACAAAAACACCGGAGTGGTTTGCTGCAGACACAACTGGCGGAGGAAACCTGCACTCTCTTGAATGCACCTTTCTACCTCAGTTTGCTTTAGTTTGGCCAGCAGCATAATACACAAATAAATAAAAAGACAGAGGAGATTAAATTAGGACAGCGGGTAAAACCACCTATGACCGGCAGGGCTGAATCATATATATATATATTTTTTAAATAAATAAATTGTTATTGTGTGTTTTTGAATCATAAGATGTGATAGCCTCCAGCTAGAGAAACGGCATCTCTGGTGCTGCTTCTGATTGTCCCAGTTGGTCTTCTGCAGTTTACCAGAGGACCTCTTGAGGCTGCGTCCCACTTTAAGAAGAATGCCGTCCTGTGTAATACTTGTCACTGTGTTTTTAATGAAGGAAACCCCAACACAGTCAGATATTTTAAAATTATGAGGAAATAAAAGTGAAATAAATCACAGATATTTTTTTTTTTTTGTTGTGTTTCAATGTGTTAAACTATGATTTTGGCTTGCAATAAAACATAAGTTAGTGTTGCTGGGTCCACGTGATCCCCCTGTAATTGCACAGGGAACGCCACGAGCAAGACCTGAATAGAGATTAGTCCCGTCTCTTCGTCTTTGATGTCGGGATCCGGAGCCAAGCCAACATTTTTAAATGACTGTCACCTGCTGTGTTGCTGTATATCCCCCAGGGATGCTGTGATCATTGGCAGGTTGCTGCGAAATCTGACAGACACTTGACTACCTCTCAATGCCAGACCCATAGCTGCGAGGGGGAAGTAGCTCTCGTTTGGTTTATCCGTCTTCCTGTACGGATCTGAACGAGACCAGACGGCGTCCGAACACGAATACATGAATACATAAAGGTGGTTGATGTCATGGCGCTGGGCGAAATGTCAAACCTATCCAATAGACAGCATCGCTCCCTTTCTGTGCCTGAAGCTGTGATACACGAGGAAAAAGTGTGCGTGTGTTGGCACTTCAACTGCAGCATTTTTTTTATTTATTTTTGCCTATTTGCCTGATACAATTATGCAAATCAGGTTGTGGTGCAAACAAGCCCCTGAAAAGTGCTCCATTACCAATTACAAGTGCAAATTGCCTCAGCTTTAAAATTAATCCACCAAGGCTGGCACCTTTGCACCCTTAAAGCCTCTTTATAAATGAAGCATTCTCTGATCTTATCTCAGTTTCTAGGATGGGAAAACCTCTCTCTTGCTTTCCTGACTTGCTGGTAGCAATGCTGTGTTTCAGAGGCAATGGTAGGAGTCATTCTGAATGGGGGAGAAATCATTGCGGAAAGTCTTTAACACTGCCTTTTCTAAGGATCTTTCACGGGGTGTGGGTGGTGAGTGGATTAGACACAATCTCCGTTTGCCTTACCTCAAATACAAATCACTTTTAAGCAGTTTAAATGAGGAGATTTACATGAAATTAACATATGTATGGGTATGATAGACACAAAGAGCCTTTTATTAAACAGTAATGTTGTAACGTAGTGCCTGCTGCGCACAGTCTTGCTGTTAGTCATTCAAATGAGGAGATTCAAGCTCTTCCTGCTTCACCTCTCTCACTCAGGGAAGAAATCAAACCCGACTTTTTATACTGTTTATCATTGACATTTTTTCAACCAATGTGTCAATAGTTTAAGACATGGTCATTTTCAGCATCTTTGTTGCCCAAATTGTATTTATAGTGCGGTATTCCCATCTTTTCTGCTGTAATACTTGGGATTTCAGTCGAGGTTGATTTGGCGACACGTGCCGTTTCTAAAGAGGTGAAACGTACTCAAGTATCAACAAAAGCAAAACTGTCAAAGTATAAGAGCGGAGGTGCTTTGGTAGCTGAGTGGTTACATTTTGAGGCCTTTGCCGAATGTCATACAATATGAACAAAGACATAAATATTGGGGCCCCCCAGCTGTCAGGGCCCACCAATCACACACAAGCAAGCCTCCGGATGCTCTCCGTCCACAATGAAGCCATTACCATGCACTTCTGTTTCCTCATGCACACAAGCCACGTAGGCTTCCTATCAGCTGTGCGCTCGAGATCCGACTGGAAACGTAACCACTCACTCTACGCTTCTTCTTTTCACACTGAAAACCGATTTTGCATTGCGATATTTACCAGAAATGACATTACAACACAATTCAATAACAACAATACATTCTTGAGCAGTGTTATTAATGACTTTGCTCGCCCATTGGATGAACTTCTGATGGGAGAGTAAAGGCTTCCCTCTGTTGTTGAGGGGGATCAAGGCCTTAAATATAATTGTTACCACTATGTTGGAAAATGTGCCCCTACTGTGTTCAGTGTCATTTGGCAGCTGAATCCAGAGCAGGCTGTTAAATCAGCGCTGGTAAATTTATGTTTCGGCTGCTGTCGATGGTGAGCCTCCATGGTCACAAACTGTGTGTGTGTGTGTGTGTGTGTGTGTGTGTGTGTGTGTGTGTGTGTGTGTGTGTGCTTTTGTTTTGGGGCAAGGACTGAAGAAAACATTTGCACCGCGGCCAATCACAATTATGTTACGCTGCTGGATGTAATGTAAACAATGCTGGATTCAAAGTACTTGGCTTCGAGGACATTTTTGACGGATATGCACTCTACATGTTTGCTCAACCTCGAGGATAAACACTACTTATTTCGGTGAGGGACACTGAATGCAAACTAGTAAACTCCACTGGACCCAAGTACTTAAATGCACTATGCTCTCCCCTTGTTTAGGGCCTCAACGGGCTAGTTGTGTGGGAAACACCAGCAGGACAATGTGGCATCAGTTCTGCACTTGGTCAGTGATCAGAAAGCATTTTGTTAGCAGCTAACAGAGCCTGGCTGCAGAGACCAGCAAAGGGTTCCTTGTTTTTTTTAAATCCAAGTCCGTCGCCATTATTCACAGAAGCCACAATGACAAGTATATTGTTTTACATCTTTACCAAGTGCGGAGAAGTCCCGCAACAGCCGCTCTAGTTTGCAATGACTGTGGGTTCTTACACTCCTGACTGGGCATTTGCATAATGGAATTATGGGCTCAGCCATGCTATGTCTTTAGTGGACCATTAGGCAGGCCTTTACTGGATTGTAATTAGTGGCTTCTGCCCTTCACCTTCATTAGCATGCAAATGAAAATTCTGAACACCAAGAAATATTTGGCACTTTGGGAGAAAAAATGCCAAAGTGATTAACAGGCAATCCGTGGTGGAATTGTCTATTTCTATCCATCACAGTTTAAAGCACTTGAAGTGGGACATCGCAAAGTGGTCGAGTCCTTGCAGGTTGATCTGAACAAGCAGCTGTTGAAATGAATTTTGATGACATGACTGATGACTGAGAGTTCACTTTGACCAAAAGGGTCTTTGGTCTTAATCGAGAAAAAAAAAAAAATCCAACCTGATGTTCAGACTGGATACAATTTATCCTTTAATCCTCCAGTTTATTCAGTTTTAAATCAAGGCCATGTCTGATATGCTTCTATCTAATACCCGGTGTGTATCATTCAATTCTTCCTTTGCATTCACGCCTACCTGGATATTTTTTTTAACCCTACCTAATAAGATGTTGTACTTGAACTCCTAAACCGTGTAGTAGCATTTGCAATTCTAATGCGCTCATTTGAATTAAAGCGCTGCTTACCATGAATACTATTGAACTTTGGAGACATGTCAGACAAGACCCTGCCAAAAGTAGCCCCGGACACATACACATTAATCACAGGAGGTGGCCGCTGGGCCCGGCGAGTGAGAACATCCTTCCAGCGGCGGCATATGCCAGAGATGGGTGAAGCCTGGGGGTCGCTCTCCTTTTGTTAACCCTGTCTAATTAATAGGCCAAAGTCATTGCGGGGAGACAGGTTTGAAGGCAGCACCCGTTGCATTACTCTGACAAATTACCGAATGCATATAGCTGTAATAGATATAAATATGAAGACGCCATCTGTGAGGATAGATAGGATTGCAGGATCCATCCAAAGCTTGTGTTTTTAGTCATTCATTTGTAACCCTTAATTTGTTTCTCAGAGGGCCGAGCAGTCATTGTCGGTGCTGTCACTGTGCAAGAAAATAAATTAAAAAAACACCCACAAAAATGCACGGGATTCATAATGAAACCGATTAAACATTTGTCACATGAACAATCGTGTTTACTGCCAACGTGGAGCAATACATCTAAAAAGCTGACAAAACAAAGACAAAACAGTAAACAAACATGAACATTTCTTTTTTCTTTTTTTTAAGAATGACTGAGTTTGACAGCTCCGGTTCAGCAGCCAACTGTTGTTCATTGTTGGTTCATTATTATATTAGGTGCTTGTGGAATAATGACTTTGATGCATCGATGTGTCTAAGTTAATACAAAAATGAACAGAGAAATTAAGGAAAATGCAGATAAAATGCAAATACAAGCGTTGTTTGTGAACCACTACTAGTAAGCCCGCCTCAAACATCACCAACACACAAATCATATTCATATTGGATGCTTCTACAGGTCTCATGCTCCAGTATGTCCGATGATAACAGCCAGTGCAGGAAGTGGTGTGTTCTTTATGCAGTGGGATAACAAGTAAAGCTGCTGAGGTCGAGGTGGTGAATCTGGTCCGTGTCCTCAAACAACGGTTTGTATGACACCTTTTTTATGTTATTTCTCCCCTGAAGTGCAGAACTGACAACACAACTACTTGGTTGGGTTTAGGAAAACATGGTGGTTGGGTTTTTTAGGTAACTTAATCATATTTTGTGGCATTATTCAAACATGTAAGTTATAAACCAAAAGTGGATTTGTTATCCGCATGTCTATAGAACCTGGTAATCCATTAAAAAGGTGCATTCAAAAAAGTGTTATGAATCTCATTGATCAAACAGTGCATACGATCCACCTTAAATGTGAATAGAAATGAGGACATGTATGAACACCAGAAAACGTGGACCCCACAGATGTTGTTTACACATATGAGGTGAGGATGTGCTGGTGAGCTGCTTGGAGATGGCAGAGTCTCAGTCCGGCTCCATCGGCCTCTGACTTCACTGAAGACTGCGTTATGGTGCGTCTTGTCCACAGCTGAATCGAGAGGATTTCCTGTGTTTTCCTGCCTTTGTTGCACGTCTGCCCCGCCCTGATTAGTGTCACCTGTCTCTAGTCCGCCCTGCAGACACCAGACCTCCTGCTCACCTGGTCCCACTTCCCTGTTTAGACCTCCTCTGTTCCTTTCTTCTACGCGGGTTCATCACAGTGTACTTTGCTTTCGAACTTTCTTTCTGTTATCAAAATTCGTCTTAGATTAAATCATCTACTGCCTACCAGGTCTAAATTTGGGTCCTTCAGAGTGTGAGATTGTATCTCCGGTGAGCTCTAGTTCTTGCATCGGCCGGCTGTTTATATCGTCCAAATCAAATACTCCATAAATTAAAAACATGCTAGGTGATATTTGCACGACATTAAGACGATTTTATTAAAACTATCAACACTCTGTTCTGCAATGCTTTAATGCTATTTCATATTTCTGCAACCGATGATGATCACTTCATTAGCTCCAAGAGTGTCCTGCAGACAGCGCTGATGAAATATTACGCCACATTTGATTTATTAAGATTGGACTTTTGATATTTTAGTTGGTTTGTTTCCATATGGCTCATTAGTGCAAATGACACCGCTGGTTTGAATGTTTGCAAGTAACGTGTGATATGAAGTGAAGTTAAATGTGTGAGAGGAATCACTGTACCTGGAATAATTCCTCTCACGTTAAAGTTCCACAATTCAGCTTCAAGTCAACACCGCTTAAGCACCGCTATGGCGACGAGAGGTTATCTGCAACGTTAGATAACCTCTCGTCGCCATAGCGGTGCTTAGCGCGCGGGTCATAGTTTCCGCACAGGTGCGCACATTCTCACGTCAAGTTAGTTTTTACAGATCAATACCTCGGCGTGGGAAACGGCGTACGCCTCTTTCTGGCCCCGTT
Source organism: Taurulus bubalis (assembly GCF_910589615.1). Lineage (NCBI taxonomy): Eukaryota > Metazoa > Chordata > Actinopteri > Perciformes > Cottidae > Taurulus > Taurulus bubalis. The sequence continues at coordinate 3,701,869 of NC_136592.1, forward strand.
TTGCGTTCACGCAACTGTTACAAACGGGACCCCTGCTGCGTAAGCAAGCGCAGCAGATGTCAAAGTGAGAGATTCAAGTGGGATTAAAAGTGTTTAACTACTTGTACGTCAGAGGAGGAACAGCACATTGTTTGTGACCCGGCTGCCCTCTTCTTACATCTGCTGTATTCACAGTCTTGTGAAGTAGAGAGCGCTCCTAGTTTTCCCCTGCCGCCTGTGAGTTAGTATGTAGATACAGCAGCAGCACATTGCTGACTCTCACACGGTGTGTTCTGGAGGTTGGGTTTCACAGTCAGCCACTACAGTAAATTGTGCTAAATAAATTGGATTACAGCAACTCCAGTATTTAATATGAAATGGGCGGTATGCCAGCTCATCACACAGGAAGTATTTCAAAGTTGTCAGTAACTGATTTCTGTCATCTTCCCGTCGTCTGTCTCAAATAAATGATTCATATGTCATAGATTTCCACGGATGGGTGATCATCCTAAATTACATTTCCTAATATTATAAATCTAGACCATTTGTGGTATCGGTAAATGTACGACAAGTAATCCGTGTTAAATTACAGTGGCACTACGACCACTTGTTATTTTCTCTTCTGAATGGGCCTCTGAGGTTTGTTGTTCCGGTATCTCCCCACTGTTTGCATTCATGGCAACACCTAAACCTTAGTGTGTGTTTTTTTTTTTGCCAAAACCTAACTGAGTTTCCCATGAAGATGGTTGCTGATTTTGAAAAGGCCGTATGCATGTAACAAGCAGAAAATGAGCCGTGTTGTGAGCTTTCGTAGGAAAAACGCACGAAAAATAGGGAGTCACTTCTCGTAAGATATCACATGAACTGTTTTATGAGGATACCTCGGGTGCATAGGCCTCTTTTCAGAAGAAACTTTGTAGGTTCACTTCATTTCTAGGTTCACTTAAGCAACAAAAACCTACCAATTTCAGGTTTAGGCAAAATAAGTATTGGTAAGGCAGAGAAAAAGATCAAGATTTGGGTTAAAATAAGTATGGTAGTTGCATAACTTAAGTTCGTTAGTGAAGTATGTACGTTAAGGTACGCAGTAATGATGTGCATGTATCAGACGCCGAGGGCCACTGACCAATTATTTGATGGTTTGGGAGGGGGAGGGGTTAGATGAGTAGATAACCAGAATGACAGTTACTCCCCTCGTTAGACTCAACAGTCCAGAGACCAACCAAGAAAGATCGAGAGGTCGGTTGGTCCTTCCAGGGCCACATGTCTCAAACGCTAAGTGACGGTAAAGAGAAATGTAGGTCCAGTGGGTACATTCCATTTTATTATTTATTTATTTTTTCCACCCAAAAACCAATTGCATCATTGCTCAGAACGGACAGCTTGCTCAATAATTCATACAATTAGTTTTTCTCCTTAAGCAAGCTCTCTTGTTCCAGTAACCGGCCTCAACCTTAGCACCGGCCCCTGTCTTATTAATCAGCCCGCATCGATTTAGTGTTGAAACTAATTAAAGCGCTGACATGTGCAGTTGATTCCAGACATCTGTATGTGTCGCGAATGCAAAAGCTCACCCCCTCTGCCACTCTCTAACTCAGTGACGCCCGCAGAGCAACTTGTTCCACTAAAAGAAAGAGAAGTGACACACTTGGTGTTTTTCAGCAAATTCATTGCCACTTAAGACCGTGTCAGAATACTAACAAGCATCTCTGAAATGTTTGTTTCTTTTGTGTTCATTCTTGGAAAAAAAGAAAAAGCGTCTACAACAGCTCCGTCGGTTCTGTCGGATACGATCACACGTCTTGTATCTCGCAATGTGGCGACGTCGCTAAAAGTTGGTCGGGGGAGGAGACCTGATGAAGATAAACGATCTTCACACACGCTGACAGTTTGGCCAGATTAGCTACCAATTTTCTTTGCAAATAAAACTGAAAATGATTCATCTTAACAATTCACAGTTTGGGAAATATTTGTACCGTTTGTATTTTCTTCCCCACAGCCGGGTTGACCCGGCGGTTTGTGAAACCCAATTGATTGTCTGACTGCTCGTGTTTCTTACCCCGAAGGACCTCGTTGTTGCAAGCTGCTACATTCACAGATTTCAGCAATTACTTTGATAAGACTAGCGCTGTTCTAACCAATAACAATTATGCTGGACGCTTTGGAGAGAAAGGATCTTTTAGTTCAGCAACATCTGATTCTAAATGTGATGACAGTTGTGGTTCATTTGCAAAAACAGACATTTCTGTTTCAATTTCTTCTCCTAAATACTTTATAATTTTCTATTTTGCACCCAAGGGAATATCAAACTGTCGTTGGTTTATTCATTTTAAGAATGGCTTTATTGTTTTTGCAGATGAACTCTTCCTTCTGTAAATGTCCAGAGCTCTGTCAATCCAACCTGATTAAAGCACACTCGTATCTTCATGGAAGAGATTAGCTGAGTTGTTGAGTGTTAATCTTTTGATAAGTAATAACTCAGTTTTTTAGTTATTTGTCCTATATAACGTGCATTGTTTCTAATGACCAGCAGGAGGCGACTCCTTTGGTTGCAAACAGAAGTCTGGTTGTATAAATGACTCTACTTCTCTCTTGATGTCTTCCCTCAGTAAACATTGTAAACATGAGTTTATGTCTCAATCTCTAGTATTACGTCTTCTTCAATACAGCATGATGTTTATTTAGTAAATGATGGTCCATTTAGAGTCAAACAGACCATAAAGCAGGGGATGCTTCACGGCGGGGTCACCTTGCTATTGACAGGTTGCTGCCAGAGCCGTATGCGGCGTCTCTCTAAAATGGCGGCAACCAAAATAACAAACTCAAGGCTTCCAAACGACAATCCACAAACCAGTGGGTGACACGTCCACTTCTTATATACAGCCTAAGATTTCAACCCAGGCTCGTCACACATCTGGTGACAGATCATTGTCTTAGCTAGCGCGGTTGGTACTCGCTTTCAGTCCTCTGTAGTTTTTGTGCTTCCTGACGTCTAGTCCTCTGGTCGTTTTGGAGCTGGACATTAACTGTTCTTTTCCCCTGTGATTCCGGATAATCCACCTTCCTTCCTGCTAGCCTGGTCTGCACTCCACCTGGTCTCCACTCCACCTGGTCTGCACTCCACCTCCGCCACCTTTGGTTCCTTAAACACACTTCTTGCCTTCAACAACCTCTAGTCTCTGTCCTCGTTTTGGTCGTGCAATGCAGAGCTGCAGAGGACTGTGACTCCACACCCCTTTCCGTGTCACTACCAGTTGTCGATTGATTGATGGATGGATGTCATGATATTATTGTTTGAAGTTGGTTGGTACTAGCTTACGTGAGCACACTTCCTGTTTTGTTTTACAGGAATAAAAGATGATTGGATTTTGAAATATGGGTGCACAATCCGACCGGGGATGTGATCTAAAAGGGTTAAAAGGGCATTTTTCATTGCATCTCGACTAAACTGAGATTTAAGGTGAGCACAGAGAAAGTCTGCCCCTTCAGCAGATAAATGTGAGAACAGCCTTCTAGTGTCAAACTCTGCACATACATCATTCTGCACAGTGAAGCTCAAACATCCCAGTGAAGTGACAAGATGGAAAACATATTTTTTGTGTGAAGAGGGGGCTTTAAGATTTGATCGTTTGCATCCTTTATGTTGAGGTTGAATAAGAATATTGCCCTCTGATAAGAGACGATGAGATAAGCACTCAATAGTCAAAGAATCAAGAACACAATGTGATTGTTAGATAAAAAGGAGGCAGGAAAAAAAATAAAAAATACAACTACTATATCATATTTATTTAGAAATCTAAGTATAGATATATATAGTTGTTTTTTTTAGGTAACCAAAAATGTTACAATTATCTTTCATGAACTGAAAGCACACTGTGAAAGGGTTAAATAGTTATAATACTCATGTTTACAATGTTTAGAGTAGAGTAATTTCCTCATAAATTCTCTCTCCACAATCAGACTTATTTTTGTGACCGTTGTCGCCCCCTGTTGGTCATTAGAGAGAATGCAATGATATGGCACTTCTGCATTGGCTTCAGACCCGGAGGTTGCAGCCTAATTAAAGCTCATAAACTGCCCTTTTAGATGTCTTTAAATCCTATATTATTCAATTTTAAACACTCAAAGAATAGCTTTCAACTACACATGCATTTAAACAGTGTGCTGCTTGTGAAACTGCTGAGTCACCTCTATTATCAAAGGCCACAGACAGCAATAAGCAGTAATGCAATGCACTAATGATCTTCACAGGCTGCACAGAGGAAATGAGTTCTGAGGCTAAAGACTTGAGCCTTTGCTCCCCGGCAGTGGCTCTGTGTCTTTTAAAATGTATATTTTGTGTAGTAAATGTTCCTTGCCATGAAAAACACTCAACACCATTCATTAAGTAGGATAAACACGCATAACTAGACTGCATGCCCCTGAAATGAATATGTGCTACTTAAAGTAGCAGTGGTGGGTAAACAATTAGCGTATCCAGCCCTTCAATGATGAAGCTTCCCACTGCCCCTATTAAGACATGGCATCTTTATACAGTTTAGCCATGCTGTTTTATGAATTCACAATTACACCTCATTAATGTGTCATTTGCATAATTACAAGGAATGGGGACACCGTTCACAGTGGGATTACACACTACCTTGAAGGGGGGAAAAGAAGATGCAACACAATGTAGTGAGCTGTAGGAGCAAAGCTATGTTTGATGTTGTGTCGTTCATGTTTTTAGGTTGATTATTAATGAATTTACAGCTCAAAAACTGGGACAAAATGCACTTGTGTGGCGCTGTAAGAACGACCAATTGACAGCTGGAATTCACCAAACCGACGTTACCTTTGTTCCTATTTTATTTTCCCTAATATTTTCAGCTGCATTAATTCCCAGAATTAAATTCTATCTCATCATGGGCATGAAATAGGGTGTGAAAAGGCGATACCTGCAATAAATGTGAGGAATTCAGCAAAAGAGCTTATTTGGCTCGCACAGGTACTTTAACCCACCCTCTCTAGGTTATTTGTAAGATAAATGAAACCACAGAAACAGATGACAGGTCTTTAGCTCAACTATAAAATGCAATTAACCAGCAAATGAGGCCAGGCAAGCCACTCTGACCATTCGGTATGAGCAACAGCTAGAGGGGAAAGGAGGAGAATGGTAATTCATACCCAATCTGCAAACTGCTGCGCTGCCTTAACCGGGTTGATAAATCGCATTTGACATTTAAACGGCTGCTGATTTGGGTATTCAAAAAGGTATTTAATTCAGCCTTCAGGAATTATCAAATATGGCCTCTTTCATTGCAGCCTGTTTATTTGTTCAAATAGATTTTTGTGAAATGGTTCTGAAATGCACCCAAAGTGTTCCACCTCAGGAACGGACTTGTTAAATGCTTTGCAACTAGAATGGTGCTCATGTTTTAACCAGACTGAAAGCTGGCTGTTCTGCTCTGTGCGGCTGTGAGCTAAATGCTAACACAGCATGCTATTATGCTCACAATCACAATGCTTCATCTTAGTTTCCCAACTGGCACTAAACACAAAGTACATCTGAGACTGATGGGAATGTCCGTGGTTAATTCAGCAAATACAAATTTTGAGCGGACGAATGGCTAAACGGATACAAAAAAATCCGGAGGTAAAGCGGCTCTTTATTTATTAGAGGATCGGTTGTTCGATCCCTTGTTCCTCCATGTTGAAGTGTGTGAATTTGCGACACAAAAGTATATATTCATTCATTCATTCATTTGCATTAGTCCCTGAGGAGCCGTTTGGCACCTTGTCTCTGCAGGTTTGTCTCATCCAGCAGATCACACAGAATGGTCTTGTATGTTTTCCATGTATTTGATAGTAGGCCGTATAGATCCCAGATCCCACACAGGGCAGGCGGGACTGGAGGTAGATGTGTCCAAACAACTGAGTGTCTTGTGAAGACGAGGGTTTATTGTGAAGAGACCTTTTGAATGCGAAAATTGGCGTGTTGCTGGATTTAGTAGGAAAACGCTTGATGAACTGAAGATAGAATATGAACCATTGTATGAGGACAACGTACGATTAAAAGGTTTGTGAACCTCAGATGTGAATATTTTTTCCATTTATATATATTTCCTTTTGGAATGGCCCATCGGCTCATTCGGAGTTACCATCATCTACCTCCCAAATACGTACATCTCTGTCCAAGATATTAAAAAAAAAGAAGAAAAAAAAAATAAAGATAAATATTTGACTTCAACTACCCTACTCAGCAGAGGCTGGTGTTCCGGCTTTGCACAGCATTTATACCTGTATATTATATGCTATAAAGACTTTCTGTGCCATTAAAATTATTTAAATAAGGGGAAAAATAAATTTGTAGTAACAGAGTTACAGTGTGAGTGAGTGTCAACATGTAGTGGAAGGTGCTTTGGTTAGAAAGGCGCTTTATAAATGCAAGTTGATTTACCGTCAGGATTCACCTTGACTTAATGGATCTGTACCAAATTATTGCAAGCATCAACTAGTTCAGATATTTAACCAAAAAACCTAAATCCAAAACCTGTTGGTGGCGCTAGACGGAAAGTCAGGGTAGCCACTTTGAGTAAAATCCAATGCAAATCGAATTATTGTTGTCGCCACACAAAGGATAACTGTTGATTTGGAGAAACAGTTTGAGTGATGATGAGGCTATAAAAGCAGATCCTCTGTGTGTTCACAACATATAATGTGCAGTATCAATGCAAAGCATGCCTACATTTCATCAGGGAAAAATGTACAGCTCAGTCCGCACCGCCCACCTCCCCGAGCCTCAACCAACCCACAAGCTCCAGTGGTCGGATATCTTGCCAAGGCCTTTTGTTCTAAGCCATAATACATCTTTATTAGTATAATCCCGTTGCTCCTGTACTTTACTCACACTCCATTAGTCTTTATCCAAATCATGTAGTTACAAACAGACTGTCATTGAAGGCAGGAGGAATACTCTCCGGACATCAGCGGTGGATAATTGCTTTAACTTTCCCGCTAACTGTTTAGTGCATCAGGTCTGAAAAGCCTTTGGCAAAGAGACAACAAGCAGCCCACATTTGGAGCTCAGTGCCGAAAAATGAAAAGCCTCCTTCTGACAGTTGCACTGTTTCCATGCGGAAGAAAAGCTGGCTCTGCTCGGTCCCCGTTCCTCCTCCTCGAGTCTGGGTACCACAGCGTGCACAGGGGTCCTGAGATTTATGGCGGCAGCTCAACGTAGCTGGTGGGGGGAAAGTCTTCGGGGTTTTCACATCCCTCCATTTGTTTTGCACATTACTGATGTTTCCCTTAATGCGCTCCGAGCATCCCCATGAGAAGCCGAGATGGGGCTGTTCTCAAGTTCAGGCTTCATTTAGTTTCCCCCCTTGTTCTTCTCTGGAGATAAAACCTGACATGCGGACCTCTCGGGCTCTCCTGAGGAGCTATTAATACGGGAGGAGGAACAGAGGAGAGGAGGTGGCGGGCCCCAGATCCACCTGGCAGACCGAGCACTGCCATGTTTATTTGGATCCTACAAGGGAAATGGATGAATAGGCAGGCAATGGCTGTTAGTAATGGCGGCAAACGGATGCTTCCAAGGCCCCTTATGAGCAGTGGGTGGATTTTGTTTTGCCAGCCAGAGATCTCCCTCACTAATCATCATAGCTCTAAACATCGTTAATATAACTGTGAACTCATTTTCTTTCCTTAAATTGTTGAGCGTCTTCTCCGTGATCTGGAGCACTGAAGTGAGTATACAGTGCAGTAACAAAAGGTTGGCTTTGAGCCAGTGCATGAAATCATTTCAGTATTATTAGCATAACAAAAACACACGTAGCCATTCCATTTAAATGTATTTTGCAGTGAACGTGGCTGACCTCATTCTCCAGCTTTATATAACATGTACACACCACAAAACATTAAAACGGTTCAGATGAAACTTTGAAGTATGTCATTATTCAGAAATCCTGTAATGCGGCGTCAGTAAAGTGCGTGCCCGCTCTGAATGGAACGTCTTCTTGAGCGCACAGTGCATAAGGAAGGTGAAAAGGTTCTGCCTTCATGGAGAATCCAGCTTCCGCTGCACAAAGCGCTCCCACGTCGTTGTTCGCTCGCTGTAAGTGCCGATTACTCAAAGAACCCAAAATGTATCGGAGCAATAACACAGAGGCCTCGCTCTCTACTCGCAGAAGTGAGGCCTTCCTACTTACTTCCAATTTGCATGTAAAAGGGAAAAAGTCTGAAGAGGTAAAACACTTTAGTGTGCAGAACGACTTTGTTGTTGAACTCACATGAATGATGTCTCCAATGTCGACGTCTTCCTGGACATACATTTATATTGACAGCACGGATAATGGCAAATATAAACTGACTTGATTCAAACTATACCAATAACAACAACTCTGACTCTCATACATCGGCCAAGGCAACTTGTTTTGTTTCCAGTTCGTAACCTCTTCTTCTTCTACTCATACAGCCACGCAAAAAGCAAAACCTATACCGACAATTTTTGACGAAACTACGCAAACTAGTTCATTTTCTCCGAACTAGTCGATGGAAAGGCAATTCAGAAGTTCATCCGAAGTTCCCTTGACAATTTTCAAGACCGTCGTCCGTTGTTATTTCAGCAGGAAACATCTTTTGTCGCTCACATTTCAAGGTGGAAATCTGCAATGGTGAACGAAGCATGCGTCACTAGAACGTGAAGCTGCTGGCATTGATAGCAACAGAAAGGGACGTGGTCACGAAGGCAAAGGGGTCAGCTGGGGATGCTCATGATGTATCGTTGTTGTCGGAGCAAGTCTGCAATTGTCTGACTGTCACTTACGGCCCATCACAGAAGATTAAAGGGATCAATGTCCTTGTGAGCGTGTTCATTCATTTTGTCTTTTAGATTTCCCCAACCAACCCCAATTCCATACAGAGCCAGAAGAGCCCACACTATATTCAGCAAAAGGCCCAAGTCTTTCCCACACTGCCAGATAACTTTGCCATGCCTCCGTCTCCTCTGGCTGGCCTCGCAATGCCTTCACATAAGGACAATGAAGAGAAGGCGATAAATCTTTATTGAAGCAATTATAGAGCAAATGTTATTTACACCACCTAATTGGGCCTGGGTATCTCTCTGCTCATAGAAATTACGGCTCAAGGGGAGTTTAAATGGACACCAATTAATTTTTGCTGACAGAATCAGCAAAACAGCAAATGGCAACAAAGGGAGTTTCCCCAGGAGGTAGTGACTTTAGAGGGAGGTGAGAATAACTCAGCTAATGTAGTCACAACATCCCGCCATTTCCATATAAATAACTTCCAAAGAAATAAGAAACTCATTTGTGCAGCTGAAAAGAAATCAATTATGGCAACAAACAGGCTCGCGCCATTCCCCTAGACCTTGAAAAGTACGTCGGACATGGTTATAGTGCATTCTAATGCTTTGCTCGGGTTCCAGCGGAATATGCATAATGTGCACTGACGGACAGGGAGGAGTAACGTCAGCTAGTAAATGTCAAGTACACATACAGGACCACACACAGCTTATTAAAAAGCTGTCACTAGGAGAGAGGAAGCTAACAGGATGTACCAGACTTGATGAGGATTTATTACCCACTGCCATCTTTACTAAATGGCATTCTTACACTCTCTGAGTCTTAAAATAAATCACCCTGCCGGTGTGTCTGTGTGTGTGTGTGTGTGTGTGTGTGTGTGTGTGTGTGTGTGTGTGGGGTAGTGGGTCACTTTTGAAAAGTTGCTTTGTTTGGCATAGTTTTTGACAAGGTAAGGAATTACAAAGGGCACAGTGAGTACATGATGGAGAGTAAATATGGGCAGCGTGGGTTGTCCTCATAACACACCGTTTGATAGCTGTCAATATCAGCGCACGCTGTCAGCTCCGGCAATCAAGGACGCCGCAGGAGTGAGGGTTACCCTGAATAATTTAGGGGGCAGAACAGGGACCCTTGTGGTTTAGATATTTATTGTTGAAGAGCTCTTGGGTTGTTGTCACGGGGCCCATTTCAAGCGCTCTCCAGGCTATTAAGACGAGTCTCTGACACACGCCTGCTCGGTCTTGCAACAGTTCATAAAATAAGCTGTCTCAAAATGTGAATAACATCCCGGTACGACAAAAGGTGAGGTCTCACTATATTTCTCCATGAAGTCGTTTGACATTGAAGTAGCAGAGGTGGGAGGATCCCTCTGAAATAAATCTGCTGAAACATGCTGCAACCACAGTTTCCTCCAGCTTCCTCTGAGATTGGGTTCATGGTTGATGACTCATCCCTTGAGGCCACACCTTCACCTGTACTGTATTGTATGGCAAGCTCCAAGGGACAATGTTAACAAACACAGCATAATACTTGACAAAGAAAAGTGGGTTATATCAGAGCTACAGAGCTTCAGAGCTGTTCAAGATGTGTATTTTTGTAATCACAGTTACTGTACGTATCATATGATAAAAGCAGAAATGGGGCAAGAATCGAGCATACTGATGGCTCAGTCACCTATCTATTTCACGTTATATCAACCTGTGTAACAAACAACCCTCTGTTAATTATTTGCTTAATATTTAGTTTTACTTGGACACATTTTAATGAGGACTCTGTTTTAAAGGTGTGTCAGATTTAGGCTGCATCTAGCTGTCCAGAGCCAGTGGTTGGTTTTGTCTGGGCTGCTGTAGGAACCTGGCAATGTAACATAGTGAACTCCATGAGGAGGACCCCCTCCTTATGTAGATATAAACACAATTACTTATATAGCAGCAATGCAACGGGAGCAGCTGCTTAGGGGCCCAGAAGCTGCAAGGGTCCCATAGGCCAGCAATTTTGCAGCCTTGTTATTGTAGCTGGACAGTCTTGCACATCAACCGTTTCACAGAGAGTCTTCTGGGTAACCATTCAATGATAATGCTGGAAGTACTTGCAAACGTGATAGCTATATACCGCCGTCCCGCCTTGTGCATAGCACGTGTTGTCTCTGTCCGTGGTGCTGATCAAAGGCTGGTTTGCAGTAGTGTGTTGACATAGAAATAGTTTGCTTTGCCGTTGTGTGTATGGGGTGGTGTGTGGACACACGGGTGTCCCTTACATTTGGGGGTGAGGGCCAAAGAAAAAAGATTAGCACCGAGGCCAATCACAAGCATGATGTATGTAAATGACTTATCTTATCTCATCCATTTTATTTTGATGCGACCAGACAAAAAGCCTTAGGTTCTAGCTGGATAACTCTCCTCCCTCTCCTCCCCTCTCCTCCTGGGGCCGCTTGAATCCGTATTTGGTGGCGTTTGTTCCGGCTGGTCTGGCTGGGCGGGCAGAAGGATGCTGTGGGTGGTGAGAGTCTCAAGGTCCGCCGCGCTAAATCCAATCCCTACACTCCCTTTTCCAATGTTGATGATTTTATAGTTTCATTTAGGCAACTCAAAGCACTTCGTTGAGTTTCAGGAAATACTTTGATTAAGATAGAAACGTTAAAATATTCCATCTCAGGCTTAAAGTCACCTTTGACTTTTTAATATTAAATCATTATTTGCTTTACATATTTTAAATTGCATGATTATAATAATGATAATGATTTCTTTCTTGCAGCGTTAGGAAGCTAAAAAAAATACTGATGAAACAGAAAAATAAGCACCGGTCAAGATAGCTGCCCACAAGTATAAAAATATAAAACAAATTATAAATATATATGCAATGTAAAATATAAGAAGTCCACCGAGTCAAATAACAGTAGTGTGGCCGTATAACTCTGCATGTTAATGCTGTACAAGTCAGCTGTTGTGAGAAATGTTTCGATTTTCTCGATGCATGGGGCGTCTTCACAAATGTTAGATATGCATGAGGGAAAACGTATTGCCAAACTTCTTAAAAATGGTGAAGGGAATCTGGGAAATAAATACTGAACAATTAGACTGACGAGACAGTAAAACAGACTATTCCTATACTTTCATCTGCTGTTAATAAATGTGCTCCACTGAGGAGAGGAGTTAAAAGGAAAAGAGAGAAAGCTGCAAAGCATGAAAATCAATATCCCGTTAACCCAGAAGTGTTGGAACCGGTCAGACGTGCAGCAGGACAGATTGGACGGAGCGTACGGAGACAAAGGTTGTGTTTGAAATAGCATGCTGACATAATGCATACCACAAACTCAGTCTGTATGTCCCGCATACAGCCTACTAAATGAAATGTTAAGTATGCCATTACCAGCAGACGGTTCACATTGAAGTAAACTCAAGCAACACGTCTCCTCTGCGTCACATGGCTGTTATCCATCACGACGTTATCGACCCGAGCTACCATTACATGAAAAGTGTTTATCACAAATGACCTCTTCCGCTTCATTTGATACATTCCATTATTATTAAAAGGCGAATTAAAAGTATGAAATATTTTCGTGTCAAACGTGTTTTCTACAGCACATTATTATATATGTGAGCTCCCAGTTTATTCAACGGTTCATTATTTTAACCGTCCACCAAGGGACAGCCTAAAGAGCCTCAATTCATTTTTGGAAATCCACATACTCTGCATTTGAAAAGCACTACATACTCCATGTTGCGTCACATTAAGTGTGATGAAAGACCTTTTGTCATATTTAAGGCGAGAATGGATGCTGAGTCAGTCACAGACAGCATTTCTGAACATAAGTAAATAAACACAGTATGTCATCTTCTATCTAACACCTGCAGCTAAATTAAAGATATCATTCACACATATACAAACACATTTTCAGTAGTAAGTGTTAAAATGACGACTTTTTGAAGATGGTTTTATTGGATGCTGGTCGGGGTTTTGCACATTCAATAACTTTAAACTGAAGTAGCTTGCATGTCAGCTGTTTCAAAGGATGAACTGTTGGAATTCAATCTGCTGAACAAACTGGGAGCAGTCTTCCTTTCGAGTAGAAATGAGTGGGGCACCAGTGGGAAAACGCAATATTGTCTGCTCTTCCCTCACTGGACAAGGTCAATTAGAGAAAGACATGGATTGGCAATCAAACCTGACACCAAAGATTGACTATAGTGATTATAACCATGCAGATGGGGGGCTTTAAAGGTTATTAATAATGATTTATGGAATTAATTAAAGAAGTAAGATAGGATTCCGTGCCTTAAATACATTATACAAGTCCAGCTGAGGGAACATTTACCACTTGCGGGAACTCCAGTTATAAATGCAATATGTTCGATGACTGGATGGTTTGTCATTTGGGCTGTGGTGGAGTTATGATTATGATTACAGAGAGTGAAGATGGATCAGCTGAAGTGACGCAACATAAATATCAGATATGAGATTCCATGGTTTGATTCTGAACACATTGGTCCCAGCATTGCATGCATCATAAATGACACAAACATTGTCTGTTAATAAAGACGTGGTTTATTATTGGTCTGCAATGGACATCAAAATGCATTTTGTCTCCATCTTCGCTGAGGTGCCCTTCGCCAAATTTGTATTATTAGTGAGTGTAACTGTGTTTTCAGTACTGTATTTCATCACTTCCATGATGAATTTAAGTTTATCTGCGTGATGTTGTTTTCTTTGTCTGTTCAGCTTCTTGAATTACTCAGCTCTTATTTTTTCCAAGTGAATGGACTACAGCTATGGTTCCAGAAATAGGTGGCACACCAACCAGAGATGCATAAAAGGATGCTGTATTTGTAGTTTTTCTTTTACATTTTGATAACATTTTACCACATTGTAAAAATAACACATGCATTATTGATTCCAAGCTGCAAAAACTGCCCATTTTTTGGCCACTTGGAGGCAGAGGAAACCACATGCTTCAATTTATTAAGATACAGATATCTTCTCCCAGGGAGTTCTGGCAAAATGTTATCACCTTAAATTGCCAATGTGTTAGCAGTTGCCTATGTGTGCATCTAGTAAACACTATTCATTATAGTAGTAGCATTTGCATTCAATTGGAGACATTTGTCCATTCACCTGGCAATTGAAAGTCCAACGTTCCATCTACTCCAGAGGGAAATATTTGTCTAAATGCTCCACTCTGTTCATGAGCTAATCACTAACTTTGTCTGTTGGGATAAACACACACTTTAAAGGAAGCACTTAATTCATCATCAGTCTCCATTGCATCGTTGGGGAAATGTTATAACCCACAGCGAAGAAGTACATTATCTATGAAAATGAGTGATTATGCTTTGCTGTCGTATGTTACCTATGCTGTCGGCGTTTCCTTCTGCCTATCACGATGTCACAGGGACAGCTGTCTGGAAACTACAAGCAATGTATGTCTATGTGCACCTGAACAAGAGCCAGTGGTGGTTCTCTAACCTCATGGCTGGTCATTTCCTCCACAGTGGGGAAAAATCTGTCAGCATTGATTTTATGGTGCTTTGGCCGGGTAAAAAACTACCTAAGATTTAGCCTTAAAGGTGATAAATATATAAACATTGCATATATAAAAAATGTCCATGCGCAAGATGGATATATTTTACATCAATGCACTCAAAACCAAAAATGATGTGGACAACAAATATATAAATAAAAAAATGTTTTGGTTTCCAACTAATGAAGAAAGATGTGCTTTTGGTATAAAGAGAAATTGTTGTGCACTTCTCTCTTGATAACACAGCCATGGTTACATCGATTGGAGTAGCAACACAGACATTTACTCATTTGAAGATCTTGTCTGTTATAACTTTAAAGCTGCGATGTGCAAGATCTGGCCAGGATTTTAGTTTAGAGGATTCAAAATGAACAAACATTATCAACAGAATGTGAATGTGTCTGTGTTGAGATATCTACTCAAATGAGCATGCTAGCATGCTACCCCCCTGTCCTGTCTTGTAATACCACTTGTGCCACGAGAGGCGATAGTGAGTCACTAGGGAAACTGTGGCTCAGTGTTTGAGCAGGTCCTTCAATCGGCGGTTCGATCCCCAGCTCCGCTATTCCATGTCAATGTGTCCTTGGGCAAGACACGTAACCCCCTTGTTCCTGCGGTGTGAATGACTATGAATGTTAGTTAGTCCTGATGCAGGTGGCACATTGCATGGTAGCCTCTTCCATCAGTGTATGAATGGGTGAATGATGACATGTAGCATTAAAAAGCGCAAGTACAAGTCCATTTAGCATGTACTATTTGCAGTGGCGGGCCGTGGATTTTGTACCTATGCCTGCTGTTTAACAGCTGATCGCTGTTATAACAAATTTAAATGTAAACTTTGTGATTCTGTTTAGGCCAGCTAAGTGACGGCCCGCCACTGACTGTTTGTAGCGTCCAGTCTGCATCATTAGGGGCCGGAAATGTAGAGCTTCCCCCAAGGTTTGTCACGTTAAAGGTACAGGGCCTCTGCTCGTTTGTTGATTTCGTTTCACCATTGCTGCCACCAGGAGACTACTTTGCCTGGCGGAGGATAGGCGAAGGCTCTGGGATACAAGCCTTCAGTTAGCGGTTAGCTGTAGCAGCTAGCATTCAGCCAGCACAAACCCCAGCACCGGGAGTCACAGCAGGTTGTGGCGAGCAGCAGCGCTGGGTCTAACCTATGTTGCGGCAGCAACGGTAAGTTTGCTTATCCGCCGAAACTGTGGTTCACACTGGCTGACTTTGTGTCACTAGAACTCTGCTAACGGAAGGCGAGGTAGTCCTCTGGTGGTGGTAACGAAAAAACAAGCACATTTTTCGTCTCTACCACTTTAGATCAAAACACACACCCTGGTTAGCAATGCTACTTTGACTTTTGTCGATTTTCGCATTCCTGCCTGCTGTTAGTTGCTACATTTCTTTTTCCGTAACCAATAACTGTAAATTTAGATTGTATTGACCCATTATCGAGTTAAAATGCTGCCCTCTTTCTTTGCAGCGTGTGGCCACATCTTACACATTGCACCTTTAAAGGAAAGTGCCCAGTGGCCATTGCAGACTCATCTGGCTTGTTAATCATTCCCCATACAGTCAAAAACTGACGTGATCGTTTGATGCATTACTGTGAAATGCTCCAGTAATTATTCTTTCCTTTAACAAGGCAGAAAAGCAAAGCCAGACGGCCTCCCTCCCTCCCATGTCCTAGTCATTTATTTCTTTACTTATTTTCTCTCAACTTAAGAACAGTCTTAGTCGTACTGGAGCATGGAGGAAATGCGACCAGGGCATTGGTGCTCTTTACCTGATGGCTCATCGTATTCTGGCATACCGAGTTACACGTTTTCTAATACCAGTGATTGTAATTTTTAAAGGCGTATGTCGTCGAGGAAGCTTGACTGGGCATGAATATTATTGTTTCTGTGCTGAACTCTTCTACATTCAACCGTACACCCACATGTGTGAGTGGCAGTCAAGAAATGATTTCCTATTATTGCTCCACTGGCAAAGTTGCAGGCTAAAGGGCCTTGCTTAGAGGCAACTGATTGCTAGTTTTTTTTTTGGCGAAGGTCAGTGAGTGACTCATTCACTTCCTACATAGAGGTTTTTCCCTGCCAATCTGGGGATTTGAACCAGGTGACCTCCAGGTTGCATGCTTGCTGTCACCCCTACGGTAAATTGTGTCTCCAGCGGCAGCTCTCATGTGATTGTCAGAGGCATCAGAAGTGAACTGAGTGTAATTAGTCAAAACATGACACGTGCAATGTGTTTGTCATATTTGATTGCCAGTTTTTTTAAGATCGTACTGCCTTAAACATCATGTTTCTTGTCACAAATTTGTAATTTGTGATTTTGGGCTACACAAAAATACAACGGAATTAAATTGAATTGAATACATTTGATCAGTCCGTTTCATGAGACAATTCAGTTGTTGTTATTGGACAATTGGGCAACTATGATGGACTATTGTGTTCCCGTTGTGATGCTGCGTGACGCGCTACAAATCAAAGTTGAACTGGTCTTTTGGACTTTTTCAGCTCCCCAATGACGCAGTGAAGCCTCAACTTATTACCCTATTCTGTCTAAAAGAAATTCCCTTGTCCAGTTCACAGTGCTATTTATTGCCATAACTACGTCAACAAGCGCTTGGGCAACGCGTCAGCGCCATCTCGCCGACAATGTAGCTGGCCACGCTTGGCCGTTTTCATTGCTTTGGTTGCTTACTTAACATAGCAATGGTGACTACAGCAATCGTAGTATTGCCCGTCTGTTTAGGGTGAGAGGGTTTTTGTGTGCGCCGTATCAAACTGACTGCCGTGACGTAAGCCTATATTATCAGTACCTGGGAGACTCTAGTGTTTATATGTTTAGAAACATTGACCAGATCATTGCACCTCATTAAAAGAAAACTTTGAAATTGGAATTTACAATAAGGGAACACACTTTTGAAGCCTCCAGGCGAGAGTCGGTAGGAGAGAAAGAGAGAGCGAGAGGGACAGGTATAAGTGAAAGTAGAGGAGGTGAGACATTGAGAAACACTTCCTACATGGTTCAGGAGACTAATTATACAAGAAGGCCAAGCTAAGTCGACCACTTCAGAGAGTCTGCAGGCTACACAGGGACCAAGCGACATGGATACCCCATTCAGAGGAGGGAAACAGCTTCTCATGCATGCCTTATTACCCTAAAGACCTGTGTCTGTGGCAGATAAGTCACCTACTCCTTCTAGCCATGCTCCTCTGCGGACACAGATCCTGTAATGATACATTTCACTTCTGGCGATTTCCAGTTTGATGGGTTGAAATATGAAGGAGAAAAAAAAGGGAAAGTGTGCAGTATGGGACATCATCTCTGACCCCCATCAAAGAGTTCTCTCTTCACATCTCGTGGTAAGGCGAAACAGTGCCAACCTCTCATTTTCCTGCAGTCCATCTCTAATGGGATTTGGGTTTTATATTAAGTCCACCTTCCCCTTCCCACCCTCCCTTTGTCCTGACACTGTGGTGTGAGTGATTTGAATTTAAAGAGTGGCTAAATCCGCAGAGTAGGCTTCAAATAAGATTGTGTGTGCCTTTCACTGTTAAACAGGGCCTTCCAGGTAAGCCCGTCCTGTAAAATGACAGAAGAGGTGAGGGGTGCGGTTATGTAAGCCATCACTTACACGCACGCTCACAAGAGGAAGCTCTCTTAGATCGTCTTGTACGAGTCAGTAAGGCGGATTTCTCTCTCTCAGAATTACTGCCGGCCAGACTACGACCAAAGGCACCAGCCGAATGTCACCGGAGTTCTTCTATGCATTGTGTTTTTTGCACACTGCTTTCATTATTCAAAATAATGAAAGGCGGGGATGAGATTCTTTTAAATACATGATTCAAGGTCAGGTACGTAGTAGCAGCAGTTACATGAAGCTTTAGACTGCAAAGCTGAAAGCAGTGTATCATGAATCACTGCAGCTATGTTTAAGCTACATGATAGCACTACAGGATATTACAGCATCTAAGTCAAAATATGTGTTTCAGATATGTATGTGTTCATCACATATAACACATAAAACAAGACTGTAAGTCTACATGACAATACTCTCATGCTGATGTTTGATAGGTTACTTTATCCATGTTAACCATCTCACTTTTGTGTGTCAGTATAATAACGTTTGCTCATAAACATTGAAAACAAACTACAGCTGAGGCTGATGGGACAATCATCAATTTTGCAGGTCTTTTGATTATAAAACAAATTCAAATTGTGATTCCATGGATCACCATGGAAGATCAATAGTCCGCCGAAAAGTGATTACAGTTCATCCTCAAGGGGACATGAACATGTGTACAACATTTCATGGCACACAATCCAACGGTTGCTGAGACATTTCACTATAAATCAAGTCTGTCAACCTTGTGGTGGGACTAGAGGAAAAGGCAGGGGATCACTAAAGTCATTAGGAGTCATCCTCTGGGAACCACGACTGTCTGTACAAAATGCTGTGCCAATAGATCTAGTAGATGTTGAGATATGTCATGGAATATGTGGACATTTTAACCTGATGGTGGGACTGGAGGGAAAGTCAGAAGAACGCCAAAGTCAGTAGGGGTCATCCTCTGGGGACCATGAATGTCAGAACTAAATTGTATCCAGTAATTGTTAGGTTATTTCAGTCTGGATCAAAGTCTGTAAGATCAGGGTTGGATAGAACAACAGGAAACTATCCCTTCGAAATGCTATATTTAAATGTAATGTCAAAATGAGGAGAAACATGTAAAGCTGTTGCTTAGTTCTATTCTTATTTTCTCAACACAGTGTAATATGGTATTCAACAACTGGGCGACCAAGATGAAATGCCTGTCCCCAATATATTGGCATGCATCTGTCATTGTGTGGTCTTTGTCATGCACTCAATCTTAATCTGGCTGACATGTACAGCGTCATAGATAATTACATAAGTAATACACTGGTCCATTAGCAGCTGCTTCAACAGCCCTTGACTAATTTCTACCATAACTAGTTGAGACATTTGCTTGCACAAAGCCATATTTCAGCCAAGAATGTTGTTGACTTTCCGAAGAAATTGTACGTTTTCTGAGCTATTCATTCAATTCAATTCAGTTTGTTTTGTAAAGCCCAACATCACAAATACAAGTTTGCCTCGGAGGGCTTTATAATCTGTACACATGACATCCCTGTCCCGGGACCTCACATCGGATCAGGAAAAACTCCCCAATAAAGATAGTAAAAACCCTTTCACAGGGAAAAAAGGGGAAGAAACCTGAGGGAGAGCAACAGAGGAGGATCCCTCTCCCCGGATGGACAGAAGCAATAGATGTCATGTGGCCAGAAGGAATAACGTAACGGAGTTACAGCACATTCAATGAATGTGACAGAAATTATTCATATAATGAGTAGTATGCATGGTCCATGATCCAGATAGCCACGACCCATTAAGTAGAAGGAGGTAGAGAGGAGGGGCATCCCAGGGGCAGTGGGAGGAGAAAGCAGGGCCATGGCAGCTGGCATTCAGTATTCAGACATGTATGATAATCTGGTAGTAATATTGGCATAGACAGTCTACGGGAGATCCCTGTGCTCCGATGGTTTTGAATGTTTGTCGTGACGGGTAGAACCAAATAGTACCAAAGATATTGATACTTTTTTGAGAAATCATTTCTCATAGGTGCTGTATTGATACTAGCTCATTCTTAACATATGCATGCTCGCTTTTTTGTAGTCTCACAGGTTGAAAATTGTGACTGTTTCCCAAAGTTATCACTAAATAATGAGTTGGCTGTCCCCTGGACATATCCCTGAGGGCCCACAGTGTGTTTGCAGCCCAGTATGCCTAATGAAGACAAACTTATTTGTAGAAAGTACACCTAATGATTCTCGTCTAATTCCCATGTTAAGTATCAAGGTGAAGAGAAGCTTGCCCTGTATGTATGATAGCATATTAAGCTCCTCTCTTGTCAAACCAGCTTCCAGTTTCAGTCCGGGGGTCAGACAAGCTCACCCCATTTAAGCCTAGGTGTTCTTCTTTGATAATTATAATTATAGCTATGGCTCAGGCTTGCATTGGACCGGCCTCTAGATATGCTACTATATACCTTACTTTTAGTCATATTACAATTAATATTACTGCTACGGTACTGCTTTTACTATCATTGCATTATATCCACTGCTGCTGTTATTATTAGTAGTATATCTTTATATTAGAATTTCCACAATTATTTCTGGTACTATTGCAATTACTACTGTCATATCAGTATATCATTTTAATCATATGGATTGGCTATGTTGTCATTTTAATATAATGCTTATTCGGTGCACATGACATCTATTGCACTTCTGCCCATCCAGAGAGGGATCCCTCCCTCTGCTCTCCCTAAGGTTTCCATATCCAATGCGAGGGTCCTGGGACAGATGATGTCATACGGTGTACAGATTGTAAATCCCTCTGGGGCAGATTTGTCATTTTGTGAGATAGGGCTATAAAGATGAAATTGAATTAAAAACAAAGCATGCACATCTCAACTCCAGGTTCACTTTATTCTGTACCTTGACAAGAGACTGAATGACCACCAAAAACAGACATCAGGGAGAACAAATATCATCCACTATAATATTTATAGAGAGGCTAAGAGCCGAATTCACTTCAAACATTCAAAGACTAATCAGGAGAAAAAGCACATATAGTGCTGCGACAAAACAGAGAGGAAAAGAAGGAGGTCCAGATACTGTTGCAGTGATCTATCACCAGCATTTGAGTCAAGCAGCACTACTGCTTTATCATTATTATCGTTATTTATTATTTTCATAAGCTACTTAAGATGGCAGCCAACTTCTATTATAGGCTGTATATATTGTACTGCGAATTATATGACATTATTTTTCCTTCAAACGAGGTGCATTCAAAGACTTTTTCAATGAAAAGTTTGGTAATATTACTCGTATCAATGATACCTGCTTTGGTTAAATTTTGTATGAGATTGAAGTTCACCTCGATGGATTGTTTTGGATAAAAAATATAATGAAAATACATTTATTTTAGATTTAGATTATACCTAACACACAACAACATATGTTTACCTGTCTTTAATCTAGAAGTTAAGTTTTTTTTAAACTAATACAGAAATACAGATGCTGTTATCTACTTCTTCCACAAGCACAAACACAGAATGAAGCAAACATATTGACTGATATAACATGCATCTTCATGTGAAGGCTCTGAACTACATATACGCTAGACACGTTTTGAGCAAAGAAAATTCCTTCTCTCCAAACAGTCCCTCGTTGGCAACAGCTCCCCCGTCTTCGACATCGCCCCACAGTACAACCCGGGTGCAGGGCAGACTGGCAGTAGTTTCGACAGAGGCATCCCGTTCACCCACAGCCACTCTCCTGCCAGGAAACGTAGACCTATCCACACCTCTGGCGTCTGGGAATCCAGGATCACTTCTTTGTCTACCGGGTTCCTGAATTCAAAGTCGATGTGTGGGAGATCAAAGTGATGATTTAAGTATCTGTTGCTTGAAGTGGAGTCAAACTCAAGATTCCTGCAGTGTTCCAGAGCCCCCTCCCATGTCTTGTTCTCTTTCACCAAGATTAGATCATCATAACACAGAAATGTACCTTTGTGATCACATGGAGCATCATTCCAAAGTGAATATAGTATGTTAACGCAATTTTCGTTGTTATTCAAATTACTAGGTTCACCTTTATGCCACTTTGTAAAGTTTACTTTATTTCCATCAGACCAGTTCCAGACAGTAGAATTGTCTTTGTCTCTTTGGACACCAATCCAACAGTATTTCGGGAGCTTGAGGGATCGACTCTGTGCATCAAATTCATTGCTATTTCGAAAGGTAGCCAGGTCAGTATGGTGCTCCCTGCAGTAGTCTTTGGCCAAATTCCAGGTCATCGGGGTCACCACGTGAACATATCTTCTGTCTTGGTGAGCGGTCTGGTCGAACAGAGGGAGGTTGAAGATGAAGATGACGATGAAGAGTCCGTTGGAGCTGCTCTTCGACAACATGATTCCCCAGAGGTGTCTTGACAGATTTGACTGTCAGCGTCAAGATCTCGGCACTGAGTTCTCTGTTGAACGTCCCCGCTTCAATACCTTTATGTTCTATCTTGCTACCAACTCAGCCAGACACATTGAGTGAATCACTAACACACGTTTCCCAACATAAGGAGTCTGGGACTCACTTGGCCAGTCCTACCGTCACTCCCCTAACGTCAAACTGACCAATGATATCGTCCGCATTAACATGGGTAGGTTTGCATCAGAACACACCCAACACAGAGGCTCATCCAGTGAAGGAAGCATTTCACTTGAGACACAATGACCCCTGTGATGTTGTCATGAATGATGTTGGATTATGATGCATTAACATGTCAGCAGCATTTTAATGTTATTGAAGATGGAGATGGACTAATTTAATAAAATATTGACTGGTTTATTTAACAGTGCTCATTAATAAACTTTGCTTTCGTGAGGCAAAGGGCACATTTTCATCTGTGGTGGTTTATCATCTGAGGACAGATGTTACAAAGTCACAGGTGGAGTTGAATTTCCAAAATACTGTCAACCTACCACCGTGTATTTCATATATTTGTATATGAATAATAACTATAGCAGTCAATCAGATAAAAAAGAGTAAAATGATCTTGAAGTATGTGTGGCATAACAAGTCAGGTGCATTTTACATAAGAAAATTAGCTGGCACATGTTCCCTATTGCTCACAACATTTGTCTTTGCTAATTGTTTAGGTAAATCAGAGAGCCAGGCAAAGCATCTCTTTTAGAGTCAAATAGGTCTCACATGTAAACTTCAAGTATCCGTCATCACAAGGTCAAACAGGGCAGTGAAGAGAACTTACTTGCTTTTGCTTGGATCAACATGTTTGGCGTTTGCAGCTAAGGTTCTACAACTAGTCATATTAAAATAAATAATGCACATATATTAAATCATGTATTTTATTCACATCCAACAATAGCATTACAAAGTAGGGATGCGCATGATAAGTCAACTTGTTTCATTCATTTGACAAAATACCAGTATTGCATTGGTGTAACATTTGCTTGCCATACCTTTTCAAACAAACACAATTGGTCAGTATTCATAGATAGGCTGCTGTCTAAATGGCCGACTGACACATTCTCTGCAAGCTATTGTATATTGCTATCTGGTCGTCTGAATATGATCTTTTATGATCGTCATTTCCTCCGTGCGTGACTGGAAATGTACTCTTTCCGTGTGCAGAACTTACTTACTGGGTACTTTATGAAGGAAGGAGTAATGCAGAAATTATACTTCTGCAGAAAAACTTGCCCAGAGCTTCAATCCCGAGAAGTCTGATATTCTTTGACGTGCCAGCGCCTGCGAAATGGCGTGGACGTATGATTGGTCAGTGGCCCAGCGTGACCATTAACACTCTGGGGTCTGGGGTCATTTTCTTGATTTTACATCATTTTTAAATGTCTCTTTTTAAAGTCACTTGCATATGATACATACATACAAAAATTACAGAAGAATCTCAGCTATCTATATAATGAGGCACCATTGTCCCAAGGCACAAGTGTAAAGAGAAAATATGACTAAAGCTGAAAAATGTAATCTTGATTTTGGAAATTGTTCATATTTGTTGTGAAAACATAACTTTACTCATGTGGTATAGCGGTTTTGGTGATGGAAATTGGTTTACCAAAGGTCTTAGGTTCACAAAAGCAATGGAATATATGAATAAAATGGTAGGCACATGTAGATAAATGTCAAAAACCAAATTTATTATTATATGGTGGGGGGGATGATGAGGTGTGGCTGGCTTTGAGGCCTGCTATGGTGATGTGTTGGCAGGCAGACGGACTGGAGACTGCTGCAGCTGCATGTTGTCCTCTGGACCCTCACAGCTCTGAATCCACTCTGTAAAATACATTAATACAAGTCAGTATGAGTTCACTGAAATAAAGTACGGTGATAGAGACAACAGTTGATTACCAACCGTTCGTAGCTGTAGTCAGCTATCTCCGTTAGCTCTCGTTAGCTCTCGTTAGCTCTCGTTAGCTCGCGCCGTGTTAGCAGCACCTAATGTGACATAAACACTACTGTAGTAACGATTAACGGAGATCCAACACTACTGGTCGTACTAAGTTCACTGTAAGAAAGTTAACGGTGATCAGTACAACAGTTGAGTATGCACCGTTCAGTCGTAGACACGTAAGGAAACATCCAAAACGGGGCTATCTAGTGACGCGCTAACGCTAAGCTATCGTCAACAAACACACGTTAGTTACGGTCTTACAAACACATAATGGAGGTCCAACACGACTAGTCGTACTAAGTTCACTGTAAGAAAGTTAACGGTGATAGGGCCAACAATTGATTACTCACCGTTCAGTCTCACAGAAACGCTGTAGCCAGCTATCTGGCCCGTGAGCTCCGGCTAGCTCCTTGTTAGCGAATCCTTCAGGCACTGGAGCTGCGCCGTCTGTCCCCTCCAATATATTTGCTCAGGACTCTTTGCTTGGCATCTTCTGACTCACAGTGAAGCTTTGCACACATCGTAAGACACGTCCATGTTTAGATGCTCAGACGCGGAAGTGGAAACCATATCCGCCAGATGTTAAACCATATCTCTGTGACGTATTATTGTGATGATAGAATTTTTATTAAAAACTTAAACACCTGCCTGGCCGCGTCGACGCGGGCCCCACCCCCAAAGGGTTAACATGCGCTGTGATTGGTCAGTGTGTCAACAGGAAGCTACCTTGCAGCAGAGTCCTGCTGCTGGATTTTTTACTGCTAGCACTAGAAGAATTCAAGCTGAAACGAGAGAAGATATGACATGTTTAGTGTTTTGCTTGTTTTAATACTCAATGGCTGAATGAGTAGGAGAAACGGACTTGGGGACAGATTTACTTTCTCATGGAGGGTTGCATGTTTGGTGTTGCCGATCCTCACTGCTTTTTGTGTTTGTTTTTTTCACCCCGCTTGGCTCTCCACCGGCAACCACCTGCACAGAGCTAAACTAGCTTGTGCCATGGAAGTGGTGGGAAAGCGCTCACTGCTAGACCTGATTTCCATCAAGCCACCTCGAGTGAGCGTGGTGGCATCGTCGGTGGGTGCCGACGGAGAGCAAAGCAGGGTGGCTGGCTGAGAGACGGCACGGGGAGGACAACAGGGAGTTTGTTTGGCTGCTTCTGCTTCTAGGTGCAGTGTTTTAGTGCCTCAATTTTGTTGGATTGTTTTGTCATGTTTTGTTATAACTCTAAGCTATTATATTCATATTGAATACTTGAACAGTTCTCTAGAAGCAGTGTTCTGATGTACGTTTCTGGGAAATACGGAAGGAGAGATGAAATGTTCTCGTGAATAACGAGAATAAAACTAGGCAGCATCGTGTTGTTGTTTTATTAATAAAGTGAAGTTCGCAAGATAAACCCTCGGCTACATAACTAAATGTGACTGGTTCTTGATGTGAACTACATGCATTGTCCGTTAATGACGCAGCATCCTGTCATGCGCGTATTTATGTACCAGGCGGTACTCAGACGGCACTGAAGGCTTAGGTCAAAATGCACGGCCCGCCACTGCAACTGGTTTACTGCCACGCTCTTGTTGCCTTCATTTCGTCCTGCTTGAAAACTCTCCCTCTCATGATCCAAATCCTGAGAGAACTTTCCTGGATATATAGTGAGACCTGAAAGTTTGATCTTCTGCAAGATGTCCTCCATGTGAATGAGTGCTCTTCCCAAGAACCCCCAGCAACCAGAAATAAGCGGCCCTTTAAAAGTTTTACATCTTCACCAGCAGTCTTAGAAGGCACAGGAAACACACCCTTCTCCCCTAGTTGTTCATTAAGGATTCACTTTAAATCAGTTTTCTTTTGCATTTAAAGGCACTTTAACCTCAAATCCATTTTTTTATGTTTCCTATCGTCTAACAGAGGAATGTGTATAAAATCATCCAATTGAAATTCTATCCTATCAACACAGCGAAGAAAACTATCAACCAGAAAATATATTTTATATATATATATATATATATATATATATATATATATTTAACATGGGTGGGATTGCATTAGAACCCACACAACACTGGCTAATTCAGTAAAGGAAGCATCTCACTTGAGACTGAATGATGCCTGATTCCAAAATACTGTCAACCTACCACCGTGTATTTCAGATGTATATGAATAATAACTATAGCAGTCAATCAAATAATAAAGAGTAAAATTATCTTGAAGTATATGTGGCATAAAAAGTCAGACGCACTGTACTTAAGAAAATTAAGTGACACGTGTTCCCTATTGCTCACATTATTTTTGCTAATTGTTTAGGTAAATCAGAGAGCCAGGCAAAGCATCTCTTCCTTCTATTCAAATAGGCCTCACATGTAAACTTCAAGTATAGCGCCGTGAAGAGAACTTAATTGATGTTGCTTACCTGCTTACCTGTTTGCACCTAAGGTTCTACATCTCGTCATATTGTTATTGTCATATTTGATTGCCATACAATTTCAAACAAACATAATGTGTCAGTGTGCATAACAATAGGCTGCTGTCTAAATGGCCGACTGTGACACATTCTCTGCCAGCTATTGTATATTGCTATCTGGTAGTCCGAATATGGTCTTTTAGAACTTTTATGCAACAAAAAAAACAATACCAGACCACCAGGTACTAAAAAATCCCTAACTGCCAACTGGTTTTATGTGCCACTCTCTTGTTGCCTCCATTTGGTCCTGTTGTCTGAAAACTCTCCCTCTCATGATCCAAATGCTGAGAGAACTTTCCTGGATTTATGCTGAGACTTGATAGATTGTCAGTTTCTGAAGATGACAGTGTCACCAGGGTAAGCTGCTGAAATTGATTCTGTGCTACAGAGAACCTTTCTGTCAAGGTTGGAGAAACCTGGTCTCTCTTGAGACAAGTGTGGTGGCAAGAAGGCCTGTAGCTGTGGGCTGGCGAAGGCATTCTCTGCAGACATGAACTAATGCACATGAGCATCTTTCTCTCGGAGAAATACGTTGGCCCCATTTGAGAGCAATATGCACTCTCCTTTAGCTCTGTTTTTGTTCTCTTCCAACACCTGAGGGAAATACTTGTGTCTTTAGCTGCTGAACGTTCCACCATGTCCACAAGCTGACCTCTGACTGTGTCTGTCTGCTGTTTGGTGCAGATGGTGGAGTGGGTAATGTGCAGCAGGTTTTTAGAGCTGTGTTTGCTGATAACAGGAAAGCCGGTCAACCAAAATGGTAGTTGTGGGCCGGTTAGCTAAATAATTAACTCAAACGTATTACAAGCTGTGTAAAGTCACGAGGAGCTGCAGAGTCAGGTGATCATCTCTTGGTATATCGGCATATATATTGTAGCTGCTTTAAGTTTGAATAACATCACTATTTCAACTAACAAGCGAGCTTTCCAGAACTTAGGACATGTACTAAGTTCTTAAAAGCAAGTTTGTTAGTTGAAATAGCATAAGGATACTGTGCTAATGCACAGACTTAGTAATGGGTTTACAAATAATCAGTGCCATTCGTGGTGTACTTTTTGTCTCCCTTTCCTTTTGTCTTTTCTACTCAGCAGCTACGTCCATTTTCCTCTTTTGTTTCACTAACTCTGAACATGGGGTTCTACCTGATGTTAAGATCTGTCCCTCTTCTGATTCTGGACCTGGTCCTGGAACCATGTGGGCACAATTACAGGCCATCACACAGCCCAGATGGATAATCGACCCTCACTTAAAGTACTGAGATCTGTGCCTTTTTCAGAGCTTCCTATAGGACACAGATGGGGAGCTTTTTTTGTGTGACCTTCGTCATTCTGACGTGATGTGTCTTCCTGTCTACGGTGACAAAAAGGAGGTATAGGACTCTCCAGCAGAATCGGAAACAGAAGCCCACAGACCCACAAGGCTCTGGCTCCAGTGGCCTTCAGCCCGGTCTCACAAGAGAATGTCTTGATTTCGTGTCTTGTTCCGTGGTAGATCTCTACCAGTTTGCGTGCAGCCATTTTCCTTTGATCATGTTCCCTGACCCATACTCTGACCTCTGGTGACAGCAAGCAACCGAAGTGTTCCAGAATGAGAATCTCACCAACCTGTGGTTCTGCTTGGTTACTTCCACTTGTGGAAGAGTTCCCTTGGTGACAGATCTCCCAGGGGACCTTGTCCTGCTTGATGTCAAGTTCTGTGGGCTTCAGTCCGAAGACCTCGAAAATGATTTCACACTTGGTTAACAAGGCTGTGCAATAGAAAGAATATATCATATTTCTCACAACTGAGAAAAGGAATGGCTGAATCTTTTCACTTGAAATCACACTAATGTGATGTCCTTTTAAATATTCCCTTGGAGTAAAACTGAAGGCAGTGTGAGAGAAATATAATGCAGAAATGATCATCACTTATTATAAGCATCATTCCCATCTTCCAAGAAATTATTTAATAAAATGAATAGCCTACTTAAATGACTATAATTCTCCAATCACATCACATTGCCACGCATGTGAAATGTTAAATAAATATCAACCATGAAGTTAAAACACCGAAATTATACCAATAAGATACATTTATTCTTTGTCAGCAAACATATTGTATATTTAGGCTTTTTGGACAATGCATTAATAAGTTAATTTACTGTAAGATATTTTCACAACACCATCTACATTTACTGCAGCCCTTCTGCACCAAAGTATCACAGATAACAGATAAAAACGCATGCTTCTTGGACTTGTATTGTACACATATGAGACAGAGATCAGAGAGGCGTTGTCGTTGATTGTCTCCAGTCTAGAAGGGCCGCTGTAGGTTTTTACAAGCCACCAGATGTGTCACTGCGTTTTCTGCATCTGTAAATCTATGGTGAAGTTTGCTCTAAATGTCTCCATTTCCCAAAAGCTCTCTTCAGGAGATATTTTTCTTCTCTGCTCCTCCTATCTCATCTTTTCTGCATCTTGCTGCCTCCTCCTTTCACCGTAGCTCTGTTTATCTTCACGCAGGTTCAGGAAGACCCCATGACGACCTGTTCCCTCCTTTCTAGGCCACCTGGATCTGGTGCCAGATGGTAGTATCGTGTTCCAGACAGCCTGGGTTCCCTACTTCTTCGATTGAGTGAGTCAATTTCTTTCCAAGTTTCCTGACGTCCTCCACACGGAAGAATACTTTTCTCTCGAGAAGACTGATCTGGGATGAATGGACAATCTCTGATGAATCCTTTTCCTTCGGGATCAGGATGGCACTGGCTCTCCGCCATGATGTTGGCTGATGCCACAACACCATCATGAGCCTCCAGAGGAAACACAGGACGTCTGGTGCACTTTAATAGAGCCTCTGGAACAGTCGAGGCCCTCGCTCTGTGCACAGACTTCTCCACAACTCCACAGAAGGGCTCACGTCTCGTTGTTATGGCATCTCCAGATGTTTTTCAAGGTCTGGCTTTGACACTGAGAGACGTGCACTCTACTCCTTTGTTGAGAAAAGCCTTTATAATTTTGAAGAGATCTTTGTAGGAGCTTGCTCTTGTCCACTTCCTGTGTTCTAACAGTAGCCATATGGATTTGTTTACGTCCATTCACATATGTTTACTTTAAAATTATAAGTTTATGGGGAGTGGCTTTGGAGGGAAACCTGAAGAAACTGGCTGTCTCAGTGTAGCCAACGTAGCAATGTTTTCGCTAGATTTAGCTAGCGTGGCTAGCTACTGAAACTAACTACTCAGCCCGGTTGGCAACGTTGGGCTGAGTTTGTCATTTGGATCTTTTTTTTTATCCAGCCTACTCTTGATGGTTTCTCCAATGTTTCTTACCCAAGCTTTAACAATGGTTGACCTGAACACCTTAATTCTAGTTTAGGTTTTTGGCTGCCTAACTAACTTTTCACCAAGTATTTTGTGGAGATCAAAATATAGATAAATATATACATTGGCATTGAACACTAACAAAAACTTGCTTGCATGCTTTTGTTGAATCGTGTTGCCAAAGCATAAGTTTCAAGGTTTGAAATATCTTTTTTGCCCACTGGAGCAAGGCAATGCAAATAAACAGACAACTATGATGATGAATATTATGTTTACCAATCAGGATATTCTAGTTCATTCCCCATTGAGCTGGTACAAATTAATACAACGTGAGCAGTTATTGGTGAGTTGACTGCTACTTTATTTCCCCCATGGTCTGTCTGAATCCCCTTCTGTGCAGGTAGGTTGACTTGACACCTGCTGACTGAGTGTGTTGTGATAGCAAGGCCTAAACTGGTCTTGATGACATCTTTGCATTGCAAATTCTGTCAGTGCTGCGTCGTAGTGTGTGTGTGTGTGTGTGTGTGTGTGTGTGTGTGTGTGTGTGTGTGTGTGTGTGTGTGTGTGTGTGTGTGTGTGTGTGTGTGTGTGAGGATGTCTTGAGTGACAGTGATAATGAGTTCATAGAGGTACCAAATTGACAGCCCGCAGGGAAGGAAATGAAGAGAAAAAGAAGACTGCCTATACTTCCATTTAGGAGACATGAGACGAACAGAGCTTCGTTCTAAACACAACAGAACTTTGCCATGTGGCGTTTCCTTGTAGAACTGCAGACATCCGTCTACTTGCTGCTCAGCCAAACAAAGCAAAGGCAAATATATGCTTTGCATTAGAAATCATGCAGTATTTTCAGTTCCCATACATCCTTCAGAAAATAAATTGGTTTTCTTCCTATTGGCATGCAATTCATCACACTGAGTTCCAGATGATGTCAGCGGGGGAGCGGTCGGGGTCATGCAAGTAAAAGAAAAGCCACCATTAACACAGACACACATGTTGTGAAAATACAGTACGACACTAATGACAATGCTGGGTAGATAAAGCTTCAACGCAGCCGCAGCACAGAGAAGTCATCTTTTGACTGAGGAGAGCAAAAGCCAGGAACAGCTCACCGCCTGTGCGTTGTGTCCGATCTTCTCGAGCATCAGCGACGGGATTCTGATAAGACGGACGATCCTTACAATACTGTCGCAAACACGTAGACGTTATGAGGAGCTCGTGAACAGGTGCCACCTTGCAATGTCTCGCTTTTGTCGGACATTTTTACTTTTTTTGCAGATATGGGCTGCCCCGGGTATCTCCAATACCTAATTTGCCTTCGATTTAAAAATTCTAATCTCATAATCTTCTATTGTTCAACGCACCTTACGGCAATGTGAGGATTTATATATTTATTTTGCCTGCACAGCATACTTTAAAAGAGATAATTCTGGCTTGTGCAGACAGCGAGGCAAAAATGTTGTGAAGCTACTGGAGCTCACACAGTAACAGCATGAAATAACACTCAGGGGTAATTCTTAATCAAATACTTACAAGTGAAGTTTACATCTGTGAACAACACTCGAACATCTCAGTAAGCAACCAATGTAGCCTTGAGTTTGGGCATTAGGTCCCATGCAATGAACCCAGTGCTGGCTTAGCATCATTTAAGCAATAGCATCTGCTCTTGCCAGTTAGGAAAGCCGGAATCTGTGTGATGAGTCGACAGAATGACTTCCAGCTTGAAAGCTGCAATTAATTTTAAGGCATAAAGCAAGCAACGATCTGAGGATATTTAGTAACGGTAACAGACTAGCTGTTTTAACGCCGTGGCCCTCGGGAAGATGACTTGTTGTAAACAAACACATTTTAGAAGAATGGAACCGTGAAGTATGTAACATCTGATAACGATTTCAGGAATATTGCAGAATAATACCTGCAGGAGATAAAGTGAAGAAGAAGAAAAAAAACTATTGAGTACAGAAGCAGCTACAGTTTGCGTATCAACCTGGCTTTGGGGTTGATGACCCTGTCATCTGCCGCCTACATGGATCCCTCTTCCACCTGGAAAAGGCCGGGAGCACTGTGAGAATCTGAGCGTTAATCTATTTCTCCAAGTTGCAGTGCACAGGGGTGGATCCTGGTCTACCTCACCAACCGACCACAGTATGTGAAGGTCGCAGTATATGCAGTATATGCAGCACCTGGCCCCCGCAGATAACAATTGTGACTTTCCCTTCACGATTTGCACTGCCGACTTCACGCACAACTCAGCCGACTGCCAGCTGCTAAAGTTCTCTGAGGACTCGGCCACCGTCAGGGACCGGAGAGCCTGTGGATCGGTGCCAGCTGATCCACCTCCAGATCAATGCAGGGAACCAAAGAGCTGGTGGAAGACTTCTGTAGGTGCAAACCCATGACCTCTACCTGTGAACCTCCAGGGAATGGACATTGAGATGGTGAACTGTGACCAACAACCAGGTGTTCAGTTATACAATGACCTGGACTGGTCTGTCAACACAAATACTATGAAAAAGAAAAGAAAGAGAAGACTTAATCTGCTGAGGAGACTTTTTTACACAGCCATCTCCTGTGGAGTCGTCTTCTGACAGGAAGAGACTTAGCAGACACACACACACGCACACACACACACACACACACGCACACACCCACTCCGATCCAGTGGAGGTGGAGGTGAAGAAGAGATACCGGAGGTCTTTCTGCTGTCAGACTTTACAATCAACACAGTGATCCCAGTAGACCACACATACCAAGAAATGACAATTAATTAATTCACATGCAATGTCAATTTTTCACATGTGCAATAATGTGAACTCAACCGTTCAGTCTAACTATTGTTATACTTAGTTTCTGACTCTGACGCTGACAATCGCCCGGCTGTGGGACTAACAAAGGATTCTCAAATCATCTTCTCTCTTTCCTGCGTTTCTTTCTCTGACGATCAAAATAAAGTATTTTTTTAGGGGGGCCTTATTTTACTCTTGGGTGTTTTTAATATATTTCATTTGATATATTTACAGTATTCCTCTGATTTTATTTCATTGTATTATTCACCATTTTTAAATTTGTATTTCCCCATGTAAAGCACTATGTAACTCTGTTTTGAAAGGGTATAAACATATCTCATCGCTATGATAAATATGCTAGACACCATCGCAATAACATCATAGGAATATTATGGAGGACACCAGAAAGAGAGCGAGAGATACAGAGAACACCTTAAAGCCACTATAATGTGTATTGAGGACGAGGGACCGACCGCAATATATCAATGTAAAATATCACAGGAAGAGATCACAGTGATATTTCTCCACGGATAAAACCACTATATTGAGCTATTAAATTGTCATCCCGGATTTATCAGGCCAACAAACGTGACAGCAGCCCACCACCGGCCTTTTCGTTGGCCGAGATGAGACGTGATCGCTTCTGAAGTGTGAGGACATTTCGGCACCGGCTAATTAATTGTATTAAGTCGGGCTGGCACATACGTCGCCGGTGACAGCCACGAGGTGAGAGGCGAGGGCTCGGCCTCCCCGCTGAAAACCAGTGTGGGGTTTGAGCCGTCGGGCCGCTGCGCTCCAGAGACTCGCTCTGGCACTCACCTAGATACACATCTGCTCTGATTAATCGCCTGCTTCGCCCAGTGCATACATTTCATTATCAGCTTTAAGTGGGCGAAAACAACAAGGATCAGGGCACTGAGCAGAGCTGTGACGGGAGAGAAGATGAAAGGATGTGGGGGGAGGTATCAGTGGAATATATTGGAGGTGTGAAAAGAGGCGGATTTCTCCTGGTCCTCGTCATTTTCCTCTTGGTGACGATGAATAATGTTTGACCTTTAGCGACCTCTATTGACAACCAGTTACTACCGATCTTATCCGCTCACACTCAACTGCCTCAACCCTTTTATGCTCCATCAGTCAACTAATAGATACAACTAAAGCATGTCCTGAAAAGTAGTATGAAACACGGCTTTGTCGACATAACAGTTTTGCCCTTGTGGGCAAAATAATGTGTTTCACATGTTGCTGTGTTGCCCACAGTCGTATTCACTGCAGCTGCTCACGGTTAAGAGCCTTGCTCAAGGGCAACTTGACGGAAGGTTGTGAATTCTCCCAGCCTTCAAAAGACGGGACTGCAGCATTTGGCAGAGGGAGAGTGGTTGAAACGAGGGGGCTTTACCCTCCATCACATCCCCGATGAAGGATGAGCACTTGCTCGCTCTACATCCAAAGGTAATTCACCAAGATGCTCTTGTCCATCAGCTCTCTCATTGATTTCATGATTGTTTGTGTCCTTGCTTGTCAAGAGCAAAAACTCCTCCAGGTTTGGTTTAAAGATGTAAGAAAAACTCAAAAGAGCAGGGCGCAAACCGTTCACACTCGCGTGGACTTTTGCGTTTCTCGTCGAAAGCCCCTTTGCAGATTCCCCATGGAGCAACACTGCCACCCTGTGGCAGCGCTCGTTCATTACTCTGACTCCTCGCCACAGACGGGCGCTGCAGAGGCGGGAAGGAGCAGAGTGGTGCAGGCCTGCTATTCAGACTTCAGAGCACACAGCGCTGGAACTGGAAATGAAATGGGTCAAGGAGATTGAGATCTGGGCCATTATTGTCGAAGAGAACAATGAGCACAGACTTCGGAGTAATTGGGAGAAAAGGGTAAGCGTTTGTCATGTAAGTTCAGGCCGGGCTCTGTGCATACCTAATAGGGTTTTCACACAATTTACAAAGGCATATTTGCTTTATTGCAGCCAGAGCCATATTAGTTATTCCCAAGTATAATTATAGGTGTCACCCATCAGCGGATTGGTTGACATCCCCCGTTTAGAGCTGCAGACTGAAACAGTGAAGCCTTGAAGTGGGTTGTATAATTACATTTGTACTTGTGCAATGACGGGGATTTCACTTTTACACTGTTTAAAAATACATCATCATACAATCAGTTATTTAAAAACAGAAACAAAAATTGGTGTTATAGGCTTGCATTAATACATCAAACTACATTCAATCCAGTTTGGGCCGATATTTTAAAAAAGATATTGAAAAGATTAAACGTAAATTGTAATATTGTTATCCTTGAAGAAATGTAGCAATGATGACAATCAACTGTTTTAAGTTACAACAAGGCTAAAGCTGGGCTAGCAGCACTGTGAGGCTGTAATACTAACAGACTCAATATGCTGATGTTAAGCAGGCGGTTGAGTATTCAGCGTCTACGTTTAGCATGTCAGAATGTGAACCTGGAAAGATTAATATGTTGATCATCTGACCAATGCGTTCGGTAATTATTACAATTCATCCTGAGGGCGACACAGAGAAAAATCATGTCTGGAGGTTGTTGAGATATTTCACACACACACAAAACGGACCGGCCAACCAAGAGACCAACGTGGCAAAAAAGAAAATACAATATTTCTATAACAATTTCAAACCACGTTATTCATTTTCTCAGTGATGGACAATCAAGTTCATATCAGTAAAACACATTTTTTTAAATCAGAAACAACACAATACTGCAGCTCCAGTTCCATGACGAGTCTGAGATGCATCTAAGTGGCATTGCTGTCCTCTGGATGGGACCACGTCTCCGTGGTGATCAGTGCGGGACAGGACCCAGAGGAACGCCCTGGGATCCAGTTCAGATGAGGGCGAGGCCCGGAGACGCCGACGACCGGAGACCGTCCCTCTGCGTCTGGCTCTGTCTGCCTCGCTATCCGCTGGACTGCCTGTCAATCTGTCTTCATCTATCGCTTTCTTTTACCTTGTTAACTCTTAAACAGCCACACACACACACACACACACACACACACACACACACACACGCACACACGCACACAGTGCCTCCCTTTCAGAGTAGATAAAACTCTAAATTGAGTAGGAAGGACTAGATGAACTTGCTGAGGGATACCCAGAAACAGGACCCTGGCCAGCAGCTTTTCTGGAGGCAGAAACAATCTTATGTTTGATTTTAACCTCACTGAGCAAAACCCAGCAGCCTGAAGTTGTGTCTGTCTGTCTGTCTGCCAGCATGAGAGCAGACCGAAGCCCAGAGGTAGAGCTATGAGGCGACGTAGCCACAATAAGCCCAGTCAGAGATTCTTTCATTCATCATCCTTCTTATAAAGGAATGACTCAGACGGAACAAAAAGCTCACAGCACTACATGTTGCATTTTGTAATTTCTACTCGTGTTATTTCATCCATTTCCCATAATCTGCTCCGTCTTGTATATAATTAATTTGGCTTTTTAAGATGTCATTCAATGCACTCCTTATTGAGAGGGACCATGTACCTTAATCAACATTCAACCCGAGAAATGCCAGGATGTAAACTACAAGAGCAAGATGTTCTGAGTGAGCAGCTTCAGCGTGTTGCCCGGCCGTCAAGTTTTAATATGTTTTCCATGCAAGGGAGTATAGCTGCATTCCCAATACGCGGTCAGTCCGTCCAAATAACGCCTGTTTGGAAGTAAGAGATGTGAGAGCTGCCTTGAGACCGGCCTTGACTCTGCTGGTAATGCCACACTTAATTCTCCATTAGGTACTCAGGCAGTATGCAGTACATACTGATTGAGTATATAATATTCAGTACGTTAGTCTGCAATCCTGAACACAGCCTTGAATTGGTATGAGCAGAAATGCACGGTGGCTAACATTAGCTCATGTTAGCCGCCTTACTAATTCTAAATGTTAAAGGAATAGTTCAGCATTTTGGGAAATACACTTATTCACTCTCTTGACAAGAGTGAGATGAGACTACTACCCTCACAACTGTTGTATAAAGTACGACGCTACAGCCTGGAGATGGTTAGCTTAGCATAAAGCATGCAAACCAAACAGTATGAAACCGCTAGCTTATGTCCAAATGTAAAAAACTAGCATGCCTACTTAAAGCCCACTAATGAACACGCAGTGAATCTTTTGTTTCGGCTGAACAAAAAGACGAGGTGTTTTGGTTTACAGAGGTCATAAGCCGGACCTTTTCTTGGAGGCTGTGGCAGTGACTTCCTTTGTTAATTAGTGAGCTTTACAAATAGTATTATTATATCTAGACTGGGAAGAAAAAAAGGAAGTGAATATGCATATTCCCTAAGTGTCATCTTTTTTCTTTATTTCTTGAACCCCAGAGATAATTAAAAGTGCTTGAGCGTTTAACATTCCCTCTCCAGTTGGTTTTCCAGTTGTCCCTGCTGGTTTGCAGGAGGCGGTTCAGAAGACAGACCCTGGGAGAACCACACTAGTGCAACTCCAACCAGCTGGCACATCACTGCCTGCTACCCTGTTGGCTCCACAATGTAAGAGATGGCGATGAAGCGCTATCGTTGGCTTGCACACCATCTTTCTTCACACAGACACAGCCGTGCAAACGTGCCGCCTTCGTCACATCTTCGCCTTCGTCCCATGCATCTGTGTGAGGGTCATATTTTATCCACGCTGTGCAGGAGCAAAGAATAGCCCCCGGTGATGCGCTCACAGCCCAGCGTGGCCACCGCTCCATCCTCCAGCCGCAAGCGGGATCCATTCTTGGAGGTCCGGCCTCCCACCAGGTGCAGGTCAGAGAAGCCATGGCACATCTCGCTCTCTGCAGGGAGTTGTGACAATAGGTTTCAACCCAAAACACTTTTCATGTTAATAGAAACGTGGAAAATGCCAGGGCACGCACAATCAAGGAGTTATTATTTCTCGAATGCTTCTTTTTATCGCTGAGAGGCTGGTTGCTTTGTGATCAGATCCCAACACCTGTGAAAAGGGACCGGATCCTTTTATCCACATCCTTCTGGTCCTCATGTGTGGAGTTTGCAGGTTCTCACCGCGTCAGCGCGGGTTCTCTCCAGGATCTCTCCGGGTTCTCCGGCTTCCTCCCACAGTCCAAAGACGGGCAGCTCAGGTTAATTGATCGGCTGAGAGTGTGAATGATGGTCTGTCTCCGTACGTGCCCTCTGCCAGGATAAGCGGTTAAAGATAATTGAGTTTCCACTGATGTTAGCTTTGAGTGTTTGCACAAATTCCATTGAGGCATTCACGTGGATTATTTGGCAGGCATCAATAATTGAAAGTCAAGTCCGCAAAGTCTTATGAAATGATGAATTTTGCAGGTTTGTCCTGAAACTTTTTTAAAAACCAATTTCAACAGAATTCTTCCACCAGTTTGATCATCTTGGCTGTGATATGTTTGACAAACCAACGCTCACCTGACACTTAAATATATATTTTAAAAAATGAGATAAAGGGGTGATGATTGTTATTATTAGCATTAGATATTTCATAAACCAAAGGAGCCGGAGCTTTTGTGTGTTTATAAGTCTCTGAGGCTAAGCAGAGAAATCCGTTGATCAATACTGCAGTGAAGGAGAGCAAAGAACATTTATGGGTACTTTACTTGAGTATTTCCATTCTGTGCTACTTTATACTTTACCTCCATTCCATTTCAGAAGGAAAATCAATAAATCTATGTGACAGCTTCAGTTAGTTAAACATTCATATTGTACATGCAAACATATGACCTGTAGAGGAGTTGGTAACGGCTCCATCTTGACAATCTAATATAATCTACATTTTGGAAGGTGTCAATCTCCATTGTTGGTATTATTGTGATACTTTAAGTACATCCATTGTTATATATAAAACAATATTGATTTGTAGCACACAGAGCCTATCTGATCCGGCATGTCTTCACCCTGCACTCAGCAGGTCCCAGCGCTGAACCTCGCTCAAAGGGCGCCAATGCTAACCCCCAATTACCGTGAAAAGGAGGCCGTCAGAATCATTGAGCTCATAGTAATCACACATATTCACCATTTTCTGCTTCTTCAATGACCTTCTAAAGACTGCAGTGTTTAGGGTAAGACAATCAATTACAAAGGACTCTTCAGCAGAGAGCAACCACATCTTACAGTAATATGTATACACAGAGGAACTATCTAAGATCAGTAAGATGTACTATATCCAAGATATAAAGATGTTTGTCTGCATTTGTGTAAAATGTCTTTAAGCCTCTCTTAAATGACTGACCTTTTTTCAGATCACCGCACACAGGGAAAATACTCAAGGACGTGAAAAGAAAAATCTACTATTCAAAAAAGTGTTCTGCTTTCACTTTGTCTTAGTTCTAAAAGATTCCAGTTGTGGCACTGTGACCCGCCCGCCAGCCGCCCGCAGGCTTCTTTCTCCGGGGTGAGGCGCGCAAGGAGCGGGGAGATCGCCGGCGTGCCGGGGCGGTTGTCTCCATCTGGGAAGGGCCTCTTCAGCGCTCCCTGCTGCAGCCGGTCGGCGGCCTTCTGCAGACCCTCCAAGTCCAGGAGGAAAAGAGTGAGGAAGTGTGGAAAATGCCCTCCTAACAATTGTTAAAGAAGAAGACCAAATCAAGGGTATAGAAACCTGTAACCAGGAGCTCAGGAGGGAGCAATTTATCACATATACACATATATATATACATATATATATATGTATATATATATATATATATATATATATATATGTATATATATATATATATATATATATATATATATATATGTGTATATGTGCAGCTCCAGATTTACACTCCTTATTGGCCAAAGTCTGATATCTGTAATAGGCTACCTGTACAAGAAATGCACAAAACCCTGGAAAATGCTGTCACTGACAGTGCACACGATATATTTGACAAAAAAACATTTATTTTGTTCATATTGTGTCCTTCAGCATTTTTTATACGCCATTTGCTTGATTACTCATCCGTCAATAAACTAAGAAGAAGATATAAGGACGTGGTCATCTTGTAAAGGTTGCAGAGAACGCTTGCTGGGCTTCCAATGAGATATCGGCACACATTTATGTCCCGATATCTTGTGAAACCATCATTTGACAGTGTGGAAGAAACGGTTCCTTCATAGCAGGCTCTCTCACGCGGAACACAAGAGCCGGGCAGAACACGTTTCAATGGATTGTGTGATCATTTATTGATCCCCTGCCGGATCTTCTCTGCTATGTTCTGCTCCCTCCTCTCTTACGGGGAGGTCAGAGGTGATGGAGAGCTGGGCAGCCGCTCCGTCGGGCTTCATCGTCTCTCTGAAAATGCCGATGCGGCTCAGGAACTTGAACCGAGGGTCGGCCGCTTGACTGACTTGCCTTTTTCGTCTTCCAACTTAACGGCCGGCAAGTAGTTTGAGGCCGTAAGCCACAACACCAACCTCCTGTATATGCTGTAGTTATTGCTTTGTCATGATTTCTTATTCACACATTTCACACTTGCCCCGAGTGCTTTCTCGTCGGTCGTCCTTGTGCATTTGCATACAGGAGTGTCGTCCTTCAGCACGGAGCGTTTGCTTTCGCGATGAGACGAGACAGACGCTCGACTGGTCCTTGATTAGGTCGACGCTGACGCACAGGGTGGGTCAGCGCTGATTGCCTGCAGATGGCAGTGGGGCCTCGAATACGAGTGCTTCACTCTCATTAATTGTCAGGATCCATCCACGGTGATCCCTCCCCCTTTTCCCGACGAGGCCGTCCTCTCCCCCGTGTCCACGGCGAGCGTGAGCCTTGAGGTATGAGCTGCGTGCACGGGGCGCCGCAGGGCGACGTCTGAGAGGAGGCCCTCAGTGTAGAAGAGTAGAGGCCTCTCCTCCTCATGGTGGCTCACATCCTGTGGAACCTGTGGGAAAGCGTTTCACAGTTGCATTTGCTCGTGGTGTGAGTTGAAAAGAGGGATGTAAGCTGTTGTTGTGGTGGCCCCAAGGTCTCGTACCCGTTTCTTCAGTTTGGTGTGCAAATGAGACAGTTGCCCGCTTAAATCAAGGCCTGCGCCTTTAAATATTCATCATCACTGCATGCATAATAAATGGCGTTATGGTGATATAATACATGCATCATTTGTGATGTTAAATGATCTCCTATAGATCTGGTTTCCCTCAAATCATCTCTTATTTTATGAACACAGGAGAAACATATAGGATGATTCATAATAATATCATAGATGAGTTACAATGCTGCTTCTTGTCTTATGATTTGCTTTGTAACTCGTCGATAATGAACGCTGCAGTAAAATACAACGTGAATGAGACCGTAACATACCTGATCAACATCGTCCACAGGATTTAAAGTGGGTTCAAATCAATGTCGAAATAATTTGCAAAGATTATTGTGGAAATGATTTTTCCGCTGTGTTTCTGTTTTTTGTTATACTCATTAGGCCTAGATT
This sequence comes from Taurulus bubalis, assembly GCF_910589615.1. NCBI lineage: Eukaryota > Metazoa > Chordata > Actinopteri > Perciformes > Cottidae > Taurulus > Taurulus bubalis. Next base: position 3,743,115 of record NC_136592.1, read on the forward strand.
TGAGGGAAATGATGTGGCATGTTTGCTAAACCACATTTATTTTATTTTTTACATTAGTAGTTATTACTAACTCAAGATTAAGATATGTACAAAACATTATATCAAATGTGATGCATTTAGCATTATAGATGTTCAACATAGTTGATATAGTAACAAGGATCAAATAGTATAATTAATGCGACACTAACAGTGTGATACTGCAGCGAAGTAACACAAGTAAAAAGAAGTAATGCTTTTACTTTGGAGACCAAATAGCTGGTTTGATGCTGACCCTGCACCTCACTGATTGAGCCGCTCTCCAGCAGCGTATGTAAAGAGAGGGGTGGAGTCAGGAGGGGCGTTCAAAGGCAACAGGAAAGGTTCACTCCAAACTCATTCTAGACCCATTGTTGTTAATCAGTTTAAAAAAGAAAAAATTGTCAGTAAATCATGGGAAATGTCCATTGTGTTTTCAGTCTAAAGTGAAATCCTTACTGTATATATATATATGTATATATATATATATATATATATATATATATATATACACACACACACACACACACTCATTCTGTGCACTTTCTTGTTCTTTTTAACTTTTATTTTCTGTAGATGAAACTGGAACTATTCAGTACACCCAATTGTAAATATTCATGCTCCCTTGTTATTGCACTCAGATTTATGTTTATTGTTAAATGTTATGCACCTCCTGCCAGGACAAATTCCTTCTATATGTAAACTTACTTGGCAATAAATGGTTCTGGTTCTGACAAAACACACACACACACACACACACACACACACACACACACACACACACACACACACACACACACACACACACACACACACATTAAAGTATTAAAACTGTGGGGCTCTTCGCCAACAGACCTCAACATGAGTGGTGAGCAGGATCCTGATGGACTTCAGGTTGAAACAGCGTTTAAATGAAAACATGGACGCCCATTAGTGGGGGGTTCAAGGACTGCTCAATACTTACAGCCTTTAAGTGGAACCCCAACACACCCAGGAGGGTCATCGCGAGGACTTTCTGCTTTTGTGAGCCTGGCTGTTCTTGATTTCCTACACTCTGCTTTGTGTTTTTTGCCCACAGCTCCTGAAATATGAATATATGTTTCTCCTTTTTAATCACATAATACAATAAATCATTCACACTTCTTGTGGCTGCATTGCATGCTGGTCTAATGAAGCTGCTACCGGGTAAACAGGTGGATACTGCCTTCCCTGCGGTAACATAGAGGCAACGACCCATAATACAACGGGATAAAATCTCCGGCCTGAACACCAAACTTTACGAGTAAACTAGTCCCAACTTCCAGGACTCGTGTCCCAGTTTGACAGCGTCACTGCTGAGCCTGTTACTTATGCAACTGCGCATCTTCCTTTAATACAGCGAGCCTCGTCTAAAGCCGCTTCCCACTGAAGAGCGGATTCAGAAAGTAAACAAAGCCTGCTGCGTCTTGGATCATAATAGCAGGTTAGATCTTAGGCAAGAGCTGTCTCTGAGAGTTGTTGGCCTGCATCCCTCCGCAAATCCCTCTTCAAATCCCTCTCCATTTGTGCCAATCCAGTGATGCTTTTCCCCCTGACAGCCTTGGGAAGGAATATCTTTGCATCTTCACAGGATGTATCTGCTCATCTGAAAGGGAGGATAACTCAGTTCTTCGCTGAGCCACTGGCTGAAGTTTGGGAGAAAAAACAGAAGCTTGCATCAATAATGAGTACATAAAAAAAAAAAGAGGATGAAGCACCAAAAAGCTTCATATCTTTCTTTTTCACTTATATCTCATCATTTCCAGAGAGACATCTCCTGAACCTTCCTCTCGTACCACCAGGTCAACGTTTGTTAAGCATCGTGGTTCCCAGAGGATGAACCCAAAAGACTTTTGGAGATCCCCTGAGCCAATGAGGTCAGCTGTACTTTGTGATTAGTGCTAAGTGGGAGTTCAAAATGTTCTGGCCTCACTTTTGGCGAGATGTAGTAATAATTAAACTAAACACAATAATACACGTTTTAACTGTCCTTTCATTTTTGTCCACCTCACTTCTTCCTATGTCCGAGCACATCTACATCATATATACACATATCGATGTCCCATTCCTGATATTCTTCACCTCTTCCATGATCATTGGCTACTTTGGTTTTCTTCGTGGGTTAAACCTGCAATATCCTCCACGATAAACGCTAGATAGACCTCTAACGGACTGCATCGGGTGTTTCTAGTATTTTGTCCACTCCATCTGCTGTAACCACAGCGTCACGCTTCTATAAAGGCAAGAAGACACGAGGAAAGAAAGAGATCCGAGAGGTTTCTGGTTTTTAATTGCATCATTAGAATCACAAGATTAAGGAAACAACTAAATCATATTTACATGTTGGCTTCAAGACAGCGTCAAGAAAAACCTCTCGACGCATGTTTCCATTTACGTTGGAGGAACAAGACCATCTCTCCGGGTTCCTCATCACTGGTATGGATCAGTTTAATGCATCATGTTGCTATTACTAAAATGTGTGAAGCATTGATGGATTAACAACAGCAGTTGCGAGAGCTGGTCTTTTTGTTCATTTTTTTTTAAAGCAGCACATTTTGGATTAATTGCATAAAGAGAAAAACTATTATCCAAAATCTAACGGTGATACCCAATTGGCTAAGTAATGTGTTCTCCTATACTGTATGATCTTAAAATTGCAGTAATGGTTATGTTTCTTCTATTACAAGTGGCGTTGTTCTTTCAGTTGATTAAGTAACACGAGACCACTTTGACTTATTATGAACAGCGTCTTTGATTAGATGGATTGATTTAATCTTGACAGAATTTTGGGCGGCTGAGGTAAACAAATGTAGAGGTTTAAAACGCTGGCTACTGGCCCAGATCTAAAATCATAGTTATTAGCGATAAACTTTAATACGCCTTATTCACTGAAGACATTCTGAAAAAACATCAGACGAATGACTCAATGTTCAGTTTCCGGGTCCTGGAACTGAACTTGACGGCTCCCTGAATACACAAGGTGTGTGTGGTTCAAGTTACACCTGTGCTTCAGGACAAGTCCAAAGAGGCTTATTGCGATACAATATATACTGGTTACACAGAGGTAAAGTCACAAGGAGTGTTTTTAAAAGCATATCAGTTAGCCGCAGCGCTATGCGACACATCATAACTGATATTTTAAAACTCGTACTTATATATTAGATTGTAATGACATCAAGTCAAATATTGTGTTTAAATGTCACGGAGGCTTAGCGCCCTATCAGGAAAACACACCATCAGCGCCGTTTGCACTGCTAGCGAGCCGCCGGCTTGACCGTCGCCATGTTGAGAGCCGCGGGAGGCAACAGATGTGCTCTGAACGTCGCACAGAGCACCTTTAGGCGACAAGGACCCGTACGACCATCGACCGCTCCCTTTCAGCTGAGCGTGAACATAGTTTCTGTGCCGTGTAACTGGGCGCTGAAGGCTCCACTCCCTCTATTGTAACTGGGAGTCGAACCTTGTTTACGGGGGCTGTTACTGTCAAGGGTTTGGCCCAAATGCATCATCATTTTACCGACAAAATTGGACTTAAAATTAAAATATAAATACCGTCTTGGCCAGGAATCGCTGCAAGTGCAATACTTCAGCGACGAGTTCCAACTGAGACTTTGACCAGTATTACTACTACATACTGGCTTTCAGCTCCTGCAGGATCTCAGTGCCGCTGCTCCAGGCTATGACTTTAGCACTGAGAGAAGCGTCGTCTTCCAGCTTGGCCAGCAGCTTCTCCAGGGTGAACCCCTTCCTGGGCATCACGACGTCGCGGCCCCTCAGACAGGAAGTGGGACAGAGGTCGTTCCCACCGTCGCCGGCGTACAACACCCGCTCGTACTCCACGCCCCCGTCGCCCTGCTCCGACAGGAACCGCTCCAGGACTCTCCTCTTGCAGAGGTTGACGGGGCAGCGGTCGCAGTCGTGCGAGTGGTAGCACTGCACCTCCATGTAGCCGAGCTCGTTGAACCTCGCCGGGTTGGTGAAGACCCGGTCGACGGCCGCCTGGAGGCCGGAGGCCCGGAGGATCCAGTCTATGAACACGGTGTTAGAGTCAGAGATGACGATGCAGTCAATGGTGCTCTTGTGGTCCGATATGAACGTCAGCAAGTCCGTCATTCCAGCCGTGAAGGGGATGGTCTCCATCACACTGCGGACCCGGTCGGGGCTGACCTTCTGGTCTCCTGGGTGGATGGATTTGAAAAAATAAAAAAGGTGAGAGGACTGAAGAGCAAGCAAGGTGGGTGGGTGGTGGAAATAACATGTCAATGTGCAGATGTGTGCAGGATCTATGGATGAACAGACGACAAACAGGGGCATGAATCATCACCTATGTAGTTCATCACGCTGCCCATGAACTCTGTCCAGTGGCCTTTCCTGTAGGAATTCTTCACAGAGTCCGGAAGAGTCTGGCCTGGAAGGCATCTGGGAAAAGAAAGAGTGGAGATGTGGCTCGACATTAAAACACAGCAAACTGGACTTTGACCTCCTCGTGTCAAACAGTCTCGTGGTAGTAATATAGATTTCTAATAGTTTTTACAGCATAGTAAAAAACATGCCCAACTTGTGTTCTGCAATGTATTGTATGACAATGTAATTCGTGGATTCAAGCACTGTGTTATTTACTTAATCACCCAAGTGTCACTGTTGTCATCCACCACAGTGTGGTCGAAATCGAAAACCATCAGAGTCTTCATTTTTCACCTGGGGAAAAAATACACAACTGTTTCAAGACAAGAAGACGAAATAAAATGTACAAATAAGTCCTGGCTCAAGTATTATTGTGCTTATAAATATCTCATAGTCGTGACGCAGGGTCAGGTTATGTTTAAGATGATCCAACTACTTCTGCTCAAGCGTCTTATCTTCCAGCAGCACACACCGTGACAGCACATTACGGTCTGAAAGTTACCCAAACCAACTGCTCCTCCTCGGTACATCGCTCTGCTGCGCGCGCCGATTGGTGCCCCGCACCTCAGTTAACACCGAGATGTTTTTAATTATTTCCGTTTCACCGTAAAAGTAAAGTTTAAGCTCGTTGTGTTTTCAAATGACCGATTTTCCAAAGAGGTCTGGTGTAAACGGCCTAGCAGCCCGGCTAACCCTCCCATTGAAACTCTGCTCCACCGATTGAGATCAGGCTCAGAGGGAATAGTACCCGGATGAAAACAGTTACTTCAGTCCTCAACTTTACTACAGGTTCAGACATGAGATATTAGGTAAAACACCCAACTGACCTGCGCTGGTTCTGACATTAGTCTTCCCCCTCCGTCGGCGTCTTGTTGCGTTAAGGTATGACGACGAAGCTATTCAGGCTTTTTTACTGCCACCTGCTGGAGAAGTGTCACATTGCCTCTTTCATAACTATTGTAATAACAAATATTAATACAGCAACAGTCGTTCCTGTGTCCCATTAAACAGATACTTTGTGATATTACGCCGACTTAAATTTTTTTGGAGTGTGTAATGCATACTTCTGTAATAATACTGCCCAAATTAATGGACTTTTTGCGGTATATGTCGTCAAATTATCAGACTATTCAGCAAGTCGCATGAATGACCAAAATCACCACCGGACGTGAAGGCACCACTCCGCTCCCTTTGAACCACTGGGCGGCAGTGTCACACAACTCGAATCACAAACCGTAGAAGAAGAATAAAACAGTCAGTCTATTTCCTGGTTGCGTAGAAGGAACCCCCCCTCTGTGGCTTTTCCCCTCACCTGTAAAAGCTCAAACTCCGTCATTTTATTCCGGCCACCATGTTCAGGGGTTTCGGGACGTGGCTGGGCCTGGAGGACCGGGAGGACCGGGAGGACAACAAGACGGCGGCCGACAGGGAGGACCTGAGCGTGCGGGAGCAGGAGGAGAAGGTGGTGGAGGCGCAGAACGAGGTAAACAAACAGCAACCAGCTGACGACGACGGACAACCGGAGGCGGACCGAGAAAACTCCGAGCACGGGAGAGGACTCGGCGGTGAGAAAGAAACGGCGTCAGCTGTATATTTTAAAAGAAAGAGAGAGAACATCAAACTAGCAAAGCTAAGAAGTTAGCTAAAGGATGTGGTTGGCCGTTAATTACCGTGCTGTTAGAGAGAGAGAGAGAGAGAGAGAGAGAGAGAGAGAGAGAGAGAGAGAGAGAGAGAGAGAGAGAGAGAGAGAGAGAGAGAGAGAGAGAGAGAGAGAGAGAGAGAGAGAGAGAGAGAGAGAGAGAGAGAGTGTGTGTGTGTGTGTGTGTGTGTGTGTGTGTGTGTTAGCTCAGCTAGTTACGGTTTAATAAGCGACCGTGTTAACTGGCGACTGTCATCCTTGTTGTCGTAGTTACAGATTTAGCGAGATGATGATGATGATGGTGGTGGTGGTGGTGGTGGTGGTGTTGTTGTCATGTTTTTATTTTGCGTTTTCAACACATCAGAGCCATCCCTGACATCCAAATAAACAAACACAACAAAATCAATGGCAAACAGTCAAAACAGTTGTATTATTATCAATAGTCTACACACCAACCCTTACATACATGGACATCCACACCAACAAATGCTCATTCATATCCACAACCATACACATACTCATTTATATACACAACCATACACATACTCATTTATATACACAACCATACACATACTCATTTATATACACAACCATACACACCCTTCTGTACCCTCCCACATGCACACACTTCTACACACACACTCCACAAGGAGGGATCAATGAAGCGGGAGGGGAGGACTGAATCTCTAAATTAAATGCAATTAAATGATATATGCAGTAAATATATCAAATGAAATAACTAAAGTAAAATATAGTAAAATAAAAGATACTGAAATAAAAGGTTGTTGTCATCTCTGAAGATTACATCTTTAGCTTCGCGTCCAGTGCCACCAAGAAGATCTCCGAGTCGGTGGTGGAGACCGCTCAGAACATCAAGAAGACGGTGGAGGAAGGGAAGATCGACGGCATCATAGACAAGGCATGTTGACAGATGTGGGGTGGGGGTCTGCAAGAGCAGCAGTTTGCTCAGCATGCACGCAACATTTCATTAGACACGTGTCTTCCGTCTAATTCAATGTGTGCCTGTGTGTTTATCTGCATATATGTGTGTGTGTGTGTGTTTTTGTAGACTTTCCTGGGAGACTTTCATAAGGAGCAAGAGAAGTTCGTCCAGGAGAAGAAAGCCAAAAAATCCGGTACGGTCAGAATCAGGAATCTTCTTCACAATAGATAGAGATAGATAGATATATACTTTATTAATCCCCAAGGGGATATTTCTTGTCAGACTCGCAGTTTAGACACACAAATAAAATATAAAATCAACAGGGATGAAAGATATATACAAAATAAAAATAACTGGGCTGAAAGCTATGTACAGCGCAGAGTGTATTCATTTAGGAAATTCAATTTAAACAGTAGAGAAGTGCAAAAATGCAAAGGATATATGTGTAGTGTATATGAAGTGTAAATAAACATAAAAGTGATGATGATGATGATGATTATAATAAGTGATTGATTACTCACGAAGTGAGCCGAAAAGGGAAGTGAACTTTTTTAGTCACACAACAGGGGAGAGGCCACTGTAAGCAGCTGCAGCTGCGCGGACTTGATGAGGATTTGTAGTTTTCATAGCTGCTTAAAGAGTAATATGTCAATATTGGAGTCCATTGTAATCGCTGTTAATCCAAGATGGCTGCAATCAACTCCTGCAGCGACGTCGCCGTTCACATGCAGCACTGTTCCTAAAGGGACTTCCAGCTACGACACTCCCTTTAAGCATTACATGGTCATGTGAAAAAAATAATGCAACTCAACGAGTCAGTCACACTTTGTGTGCATAGCACCTCATATTCAGCGCTGTACGAACCGATGGGTTTAGTATAAACAGTCACACTTTGTGTGCATAGCACCTCATATTCAGCGCTGTACGAACCGATGGGTTTAGTATAAACAGTCAAACAAATGGACACTACTGCACAGGAAAAATAGAAGTGATGAAAGGGCCATGAGAATTAAGTAGTTTTAGAGCATGAAATGTTGGCACGTTATCTGATGTTTGTGTGTGTGTGTGTGTGTGTGTGTGTCTGTGTCCAGACGTAGCGGTGCCCCCCTGGGTCGGCTACAACGAGGAGGAGACCATCCAGCAGCAGATCCTCGCCCTGTCAGCCGTAAGCGAAAGACGTCACGCCACTAAATGAACGTCGTCGTCGCTCTTTTAACCCCCGGGTAAACTTTGGCGTTCACACCAAGCTCTCTGTCTCGCCGATCGCAGGACAAGAGGAACTTCTTGCGCGACCCTCCTGCCGGTGTTCAGTTCCACTTCGACATGGAGCAGATGTACCCGCTGGCTGCAGTGATGCTGGAGGAGGACCAGCTCCTCAACCGCATGCGCTTCGACCTGGTCCCTAAACAGTCAGTAGTCTCCCAGCTGTGTGTGTGTGTGTGTGTGTGTGTGTACACATATTAAAATGCTGATCTATGAATGCGATGTGTTTGACAGTGTGAAGGAGGAGGTTTTCTGGAGGAATTATTTCTACCGGGTGTCTCTGATCAAGCAGTCGGCTCAGCTCACGGCGCTGGCGGCCCAGCAGCAGCAGAAGGACGGCGAGGACAGAGCGGCCAGCGTCTCGGCCGAGGACGTCGTCTTAACAGGTGCGACCGCATTCCACCTGTGTTTGCTTCTTTTACACCTCAACAGCCTCTCCCAACTCAGCGTGCTGTACGCTCTGAACGGCTGCTGCTCCCACGATGAACTTCAGCAGCCAGATGCATCAAACGCCTGTTGACTCGTGGTTCTGGTTCACAGACGTCAAATCACCGGTGAACAGCAGATAAATCAATCCCTTCCATTAGTGCCCACAACCCCGTCGGTGAAAAACTGTGGCTACTCGTAGCACACGTATCAATAATTCCTCACGTTGTTTATATAGTTTTAAAAAAACACTGTGGGTTGACATTTTACAAATCTATGTGCAAAGAATATCAGAGAAAATCACAAATTTGCCTCAGAGGATTATATATGTATCTGTACACTTACGACATCCTCTGTCCCGGGACCTCACGTCGGTTCAGGAAAAACAGGAGTGGTCTCTCTCACAGAGGTGCAATAGAACAACAATATAATTATAACAATCCATTTGACAGAAATGATAGATTTACTTCATTTATAAAAAACTAAAAAACGTGAGGTGCACATGGCACGCTATTGTTTTTCAAACACCATAAATTGTAGTTATAAAATGTGGTGAGAGAGAATAATCTTCCTGGTCACCTTCACATGTCCCTGATTAGTGAATATGTTATGACACCACCAACACTGCTGTTGCACTTGTCTGGTTTGACTCATCATCAGGAGGTTTTTGTCCTCTTGGTGAAGCATCTGATTGGAGACCTGGAAGCTAAAGAAGTTGAAGTTGAAGTTCTGGCATGATGGAGCTGTGTAGGTGGAGGAACGTGTGAGTGTCGTAAGACAGGGCTGTAGTTTTAGAGGACATCCAGGGGTCATCGAGTTGAGCGCCACACTGATTTGCATATGGAAAACTAATAGCGCCGTGTGATTTTCTTGTAGACAACGTCAGACCCAAAACTCCACCAGTTTCCATCGGCGACTTAAAGGAGGTAAGAGCGCTGAAACGCAGACTCTGCTCCCATCGTTCTTAAAAAGCCCAGAGGGACAAGTAACAGCCCGTGTCCTCTTCCTGTCCCGTCTCCCGTCAGCCGCCCCAGGAGGAAGAGGAGGAGATGTCGACGAGTCCCGGCGTGTCCGAGTTTGTGAGCGACGCCTTCGACTCGACGGGCATCGACCAGGAGGACCTGAGGAAAGAGATGGAGCAGCTGGTGCTGGACAAGAAGGACAGCGCGCCCTCCGCCGACGGTCAGCTTCATACGCCTCGGAGTGTTCTTTAAAAAGTGTGGAGTTAAAAAAAATCACTGCCTCGCTCATGAACTCTCCTTCTTCTCCCAATTCAGATGAGACGGCGGACTGGGAGAAGGAGCTGCAGCAGGAGCTGCAGGAGTACGAGGTGGTGGCCGAGGTGGACAACAAAGACGACCAGTGGGACCAGGAGATCGAGAAGATGCTCCAGGCCGACGACAGCTAGGCGGCCACTTGCTGATTGGAGGAATCGGTGACCCGGTGATGCACAAGGGGCGGGGTTTCTATCTTGTAAAGCGTCCGTACCCCGATGACTGTGTAGAGCCAATAATGCCAAGAGTGTGTCACTTCTACTGGAAACGAAGAGCGTATCCCGGCTGTTAGTAGTAGTGACGCGACCATATGGCTCCTTCCTAATTTTATCTACTTGCTTTCCCCTCCCCTCTCTCTTTTTGATGGGGGGAAGAAAAAAAACATAGACGCTGATAGAGGGCGCTCCAGTACAAGTACAGTGCATTTTATAATGAGGGGAGGGCTTGTTTTAAAAGACATGAAACGTTCTATCTGTGTTTCCACTGCTGCTCTCTGGAGGGTTGTACAGTAAAGTCTCGCTATAGTCCTAGTACAGGAACGTCAAATGTAAAGTTACTGTTCTGTAAATAAATAAATAAAAGGATTCTAACACTCTACCTAACTTCAAGTTGCATTCCCCTTTCATCGCACTTTGAAAGTCATTTTGTATCGCGTTTTCATGAACTGTTCACGTCGGCGTTTTCTTTTTGTTTCTCTGCAAGTGAAATACTGCTTTTCTGTTTAACCTGTCATCCTTTAATACATATGTATGTTATTATGGACAATATGCATCATGCTTAAGGGGACCACCAAGGACTTTAAATGACTATTGCTATAGTTTTGAAATGAAGTTAAAACACATGGCACAGATTATTTTTAGACCAGTATATTAAAGGCATCTTTCCAGAAGCAATGTAACTACATCCTTTGACCTCTTCTGTACCATTCAATGCAGGATTTAAGTGTGACAAATCAATCAACGTGGTAGGTCAATTATATGCATGTTTAATAAGAATAAACCAACTGTCTCTTTATTTTTTAACTGTCATTATTTATTGCCTCGTGATCAACACAAGCTCACTCTTCCATGGAGGAATGTTTGGTTCTACAATGACAGAAAGGTGAACCCTTTACTCTGGTCTGCTCATACAGGCTCTGCTCTGTGTTCACTCAAGAGACAGAACAATGAGGTGGAAATAATACACCAAATTGAACCCTGAGCTCGCTGTTAAATTAGTTTGGAGCTTGTTTCCAAAAAGTTGAGCTTTCTCGTGATGTTTTGCTACAATATGCACATGTTTCACCATGAAATCCATGATAAATATGGCTGTCCATTGTTATCCTTGCTTGACTGCCATTGCATGGAGAAGGCGTGGCTTGAAATCAACAAGCCAATGAGATGCACCGTTGACATTACTGTAAACCCTGTCAGGGTGGAGAAATGCACCATGTGTTTTGTGACTGTTGGACAAGGTACTGTTTCATCTTTTGGTAACACTAAGCATCCCTTCGCAGAGGCAATATCATAGTCTATGAAGTTTAACTGAGACGTGATTATTGCTGGTTGAAAACTTAACCCAATTCCCGCTGAGATGACTTGAAATATAGTCAGCTTTGGCAATTTTTGTCAGTCTCCAAGGAGACTTTCAACCATGTAAATATTGAACCCTGAGCTCAGTAGTAATTTTTTTTTTCAGCATAATGATAGCCATGAAAAATGTGTCATACATGTCCATTGTTATCTTTGCTTATCACAGTCGTCTCACAAAGTAGGTTATCCTAACCCAGTGGTTCGCAAACTTTATTTGTCACGCCCCACAATGTTCACGCCCTTCTATGGAGGACAGCAAATGTCTTAAGTATAAATAAATAAATGCATGAATAAATACAGGAATAAATAAATGCTTAAATAAATGTATAAATAAATACAGGAATACATAAATACATGCTTAAATGAATGTATAAATGAATTAATAAATAATGGAATAAATACATAATGTATAAATAAATACAAGAATAAATTAATAAATACAGGAATATATAAATATAAGTTATACCTAAACAAGACATTATTAAATAAATCTATTTGTGTACAGTTCTGTATTTCTTCATTTATTTATGTCTATTTATGTGTCCACACGTATTTCTTCATTTATTTATGCCTGTATTTACGTGTCCTTATATGCAAATGAGCTGGGGCGGTCCGAACCTCTGTCTAAAGCATGATTGGTCACAGGAGTGTGATCACCTGGTATGTTATGCTCTACTACTTCTGCCTTGCACATGTTGTTGAAGTTGGCCATTTCAAATCAATTGCGATTAATTGCTTTAGCAGACGATTTAGACTCTAAATCGTCTGCTAAACATCACCTCAAACCTGAATAGTTAAGACAGTAAAAGTGAGGTTTTTACTTTCTTAGGAAAATATGTGTTCACAATTATTGGGCAACTATTAGTGTGCAGACAAGTGTGCTCACAATTCAAAATAATAATTTTCAAATTAAATAAACTGTAAATAACATTTAAATAAAGTGCAAATTAAATTAAAGCTGCGAGCAGCTGTGACTGGGCCCTCGTTTCAAGCACGTCGGGGACGCCGGCGGGTCGCCGACTCTTCCGGCCTCGAACATCCGCCTGGCAAGCGAACGTTCTCGGACGGACGAGCCGGCGACCCTTCACCGTTTTTCACCGAGGGCCACAAACAGAAAAATATATGAAAGTCTGGGCTACTCAGGTGAGGTATATGGCCAAATGAATCAAATGAGGTCAATTATGTATGTATGTATGTATGTGTATGTATATATATATATATATATATATATATATATATATATATATATATATATATATATATAAATCACATCAGAGGAAATTTGGCCTTTTCCAAGCTCCAGTAGAAGTCGGTAGGGAGAGAAAGTGAAGCTGGTTCTTCAGAGATTCATCACTGCATCTCCATCAGTTCTAGTTCAGACTCTCTTCACTTCTTCTGCATCATCAAGAAGGGAGTCGAGAACAGCTTGAATTCGTTCTCAATGGCAGAAAGATCTGGGAAGCGCAGACTGAGTTCTGTCATTTGATGTGATGACAGACACATATTTCCTCTTTTTCGCAGAAAGGTTGACCTCTGGAAAATGGAATATATGTATATATATTTTGTACATGTAAGTATATATATATAAAAGATAAAAATATGTATTAAAAGTGATCAAAAGCTTGAGGTTTCATGGAACGGCGTGGAAGTGGTGTGACGACTATTGCATGTGGTTCGTGATCATGCAGCAAGCTGTTGTAACTCCACTGTACTTTGTCAAAACTGTTCCAAAGTTAACATGCTTTATGAGAGGCATAGCTGGAAGACTTCTGCATGCCAATATGAACTCATAGTCAGAGCGCCACCTACTGGGAAACTATGGCAATTTGAACTGGAAATGAAGGACGAAAATGAAATTGGCCGACTTCTGGTACGGTTTAGAGCATGGTCCCAAGAGAGTTATTTTTAAGTTTATATGTGGTACATACGCCTATCAAATATTGTATATCTATGTTGAACGTACTGCGAGGGCTGCTTTGTTGAATTTAGTTGAATTTACCCCTACAAAGTTAATGGGTCCTTTTCTTTTGAACACAAAGAGATACAAACAAGCTTTTGATGTATTGTGATGAAATTGAACCTTTAATGATCCACAGAGAATTTTGTAAAAATCGAAGCCAGCGTTTAGGAAGATTTGAGGAAAAAATTGTTTTTATCAAAATTCAAAATGGTGGAAATTCTAAGTAGGCGGACTTTAGTGTGACCATGTACTTTTTTGTAGAGCAGACACAACCGGACATATGTGCCAAATTTCAGGTCAATTGGTGATAGGGGGCAAAAACTGTGGGCTTTCACAACTCACAGGTTGTCAAAAAAAACGCGTTTTTTTTAGGGGGCGCTATCTGACTTCCTGTACGGTTTAGAGCATGGTCCCAAGAGAGTTATTTCTAAGTTTACATGTGTTACATATTCCTAGCAAGTTTCATACATGTAGGTCAACCGTAGCGCTGGGGCTGATTAATTGAATATTTGTAGGGGGCGCTATCGAGCCGAAGTTCCAGTTTTGAGTCATTCAAGTCATATCAGGCAACTACATCTTTGCCTTTAAATGTGTGTGCCAAGTTTAGTTACGTGTCGAGCATGCTTAGTCCCTCAAAAGTACCTTCGTTGTTGACCGCGAAGGATGGGGCGACACGGCAACAGCGTTACACAAAAAATCAAAAGCTTTAGGGGCTGACATCATGAAAGTCTTATGTTTGTCTAGAAGTAATTGGAAGTTGATCTGATTGACCGACTAAGAGAAGCAAGCCAAAGTATAGAAATATTTACTTCATGTTGCCATTAGGTGGCGCTATGACTCTAATTAAAAATTAGACTGCACATGTCTTCAGGCCTGGAGGCTGATCAAACATGTGAAACCTGGAAAGGATCTTATCATGTGGAGTCGAGTTACATCGGTTTATTCGGTCATGGCGAAGGATCGAACTTCTGCGATGGACCGACGCTACGCCGTTCAACGGATCCTTACAATCTTCAAGGTGATGCATTATCAATGTCTTAAGTCTGTTCCGACGCATTTTGAGAGGGATCTGAATAATCTGTGAGGAGCACGGTGTACAAGTAGAAAACATGTAACTTCCTGTTGCCTCTAGGTGGCGCTATGACTAGGATTAAAAATGATCATATGGATGTCTTCAGGGTCAGGAGGTCATGGCATATGACAAATATGGAGTAGATTCCATCATGTATGGCCGAGTTAAAGCAACTTCCATTTTCATGGAAAATGGTGTCTCTTTGCCGCTGCTCTGCGCTCACATAGTTCGATATTTTGAAAATCCTGAAATAACTTTTCCCTGCAAAGGTCTCAACATAATATTGCCCGAATGTGAAATCAATCGTGTGTAATCTCTAGGAGGAGTTCGTCAGAATACAACGCCTGAAAACAAGGAAAATGCCAAAATTGATCGGTTCACTGCAGCGCCCTCTAGTGTTTGAATATTATGAAACAATTTGGGTACGTTAAGGGACACGATGTTGACATATGCTACAAAGTTTGTGAAGATAGGCCAAGTAATTTGGAAGTTATGTGTATTGACATATTGAGCCACGCCCCTAAGAGGTTAATTAGTTAATAACTTCTGAACGCAATGATATCAACACGGTTGACAATATCGTTTGACCACATTGAGCCAATGATGATTCACAGAAAATTTCGTAAGAAACGGACCCAGCGTTTAGGAGGAATGGGCAAAAATGTGTTTCTTACAAAATTCTAAAATGGCGGAAAATCTAATTAGGCGCATTTTAATTTCACGGATGAGTTTTTTGTAGAGCAGTCCCACCCGGACATGTGTGTAAAATTTCAAGTCAATCAGCCATAGTTGGCAAAAAGCGTAGCCTTTCTGCCTAAAGGGGGCGCTATAGGGACATTTTCTCAGACTTTTGGTCGACACCCAAATTATATTAAAATTTTCGCCGAGTCTGATGGGTGTGCAAAGTTTGAAGAATGTAGGTTTATCCCAAGCACCTCTTTTCCCTGCGCATAGGTCGGGAATAATAATACTTAGCATTTCAATAGGTCCTCGATCTGACTACGTCAGTACTCGGGCCCTAATAATAATACTTCGCATTTCAATAGGTCCTCGATCTGACTACGTCAGTACTCGGGCCCTAAATATTGTCTCTTATACGTACATTTCTGCTAAACTCACCTACTCCATTCAGTGTTATTCCTTAATATAGGCTCATAATACATTCAGTGTTACTACTTTAATATAATTGTGTACATTCAGTGTTAATCCTTTGGCTTGACCTTTAACCTGTAAACACATTGTAATACATGCTAGCTACCACTAGGGACGCTATTTAAACATACCGTAAAAGTCGGGTTACAAGCCGCTTCTACATTCGGTGGGTGTCCCCGCTGTAGCGAGCTAGCGCTGCTGCTAGCTAACGCTGCTGCTAGTGTATAGCATGCCACATATGAATATATGTGAATGCATACAAATGTCACAAATGAAATGACAAAAATGACTATATGAACATGTTTATTGAACTTTAACAAAATTGCAAAGTGTAAATGTAAAACAAATCTTTTTTGGGGCATTTAGTCCGGTGCTTCTTTAATGTGTCTTGTCCATATATTAAAGCAATAATGATAACAAATAAAAAACCAGATGTGCAGTCCATTGATCTGTAGCTGTTGTGATGCTTTATTGTATGAAAAGCAAGGGTGCCCTCTGCAGCCGTAACAGAAGTGTCTGTTTTACTCACAAAAAAGTCTGTCACTTTACTGGATGAGCTCTCTCCTCTTGCTGTGCACGTGAGCTTCCAAATCGCTGCCACCTTTATTTGCCACTGACACGTGAGTGCCTGCTCTGCATGTCATGCACTCAGCTTCCGAAGCATCACGGCCGAGGCGAAAACATGGGTATTTTTTTCTCAGTTCGTCCGTGAACTTACATTTAGGTTTCGGCATGGCTGCAGATGTCATGTGCTGTTGTAAACAATGCAACTAGTGGAGGTGGCAAGGTGCTCAGTGATGCCAGATTGGAAATGGCCAAGTATCGTACCAAAGGCTCAAAATGGTCGTATTTGGAGGATAATTATCGTGCATCTGGCAACACTGAGATCGGTCGACCAATGACAGTCAGAGCTCGCGCAAGAATGTGGAACATAAGGGAGATACCATTTCCAAAACTTGTAAGGGCGTAATAACTAGTTTGTGAAAGACCCAGAGGAACACAAATATCCAACGAGGCAAAATCCCCGGACGTTTTTGGAATCCCTGCCGGACGCATTTTTTTCGGTCTCGAAAAGAGGACATGTCCGGGAAAAAGAGGACGTCTGGTCACCCTATGATAACAAGTGTAATAACAATACAGTCTATAGTCCAAAAAATACATAACGATTATCTTTTTTTAATTGTCCGTAAACTCCACATCCATCTCACCAATATTCACAAAACAAATCAAAGTTGGCCAAAGTGACTAATAGTTATTCAAACCACTTTTCACACCAAAAAAACATTTGCATCTATTCTATTTATTAACTTTCATCACCCAATAACACATACTGTATTCTGTAAATGTAATAGGCCTCACTCTTAAATGAAGCTTTATGACAAAACTATTAATCAACATGTTTTCTGTGGTTGCACATCAGATATAATTAATTTACCGGATTTACTCAAAGTCAGACTTCAGCTTCATGTATTTGGTGTCTTTAAAGAAGGCGCTTTCTTCTGGAAGTGGAAATAAATGTCTGTGGATTTAACAAAGGTTGAAATGGATATTCTCCATATAATGTGTCAAGATGCAGAGTTTAAGAGATGAACGCATCCCACGAATGTGTTTATATGTAACGGGATACATTTAATAAAATGTCTTAATGACGTGAAAATCAATCACCACAGTAAACAGACTCTGTATGAAATAAGATGTAAAGTTAAACTGCTTGATATTCACACAGAATATGTACAGTTATTCTCTTCAATGAATAAAATCATTACAATGAACAAAAAGAGTGATTAGTTCACTTTCATTTCATAGCTCTCATAGCTCTTCATTTCATAGCTTTCATTTCCGCTATCGACTATGGAATAAATAACTATTATTTCTGCTTTATACTTGTTGTGGAAGTCCCAAACATGTCGCAACATCAAGCACCCTCGAGTTTGGGTTCATAACATCATCCGTAGCCGCACACAGCTCGGTGAATTTCACCGACTCCTCCAGGAACTGCGTCTGGCTTATCTCCGTAAAAACAGTTACCGTTTCCTTCATCCACCATGGAAATAACTAGTTCTGCTTTATACTTGTTGTGTAAATTCCACATACGTCGGTACATCAAACTCCATGGTGCCTGGGTTCATAATATTACCCGTAGTCCCACAACAGCGTCTGAATGACTACCAGCGCTACTTCTGGAGGAGCAGCAACGGTTTGATTCAGCAACGGCAAGACGGAGGTGATGGCGGGCGGAGCTTCTCAACGCTGATTCTCAACGCTGATTGGCTGACGCAACTATGACTCAGGCGTTTTTGTCGCAAGAGTTGGGATATTTCAACTCGTGCGACTTCGCCCAGCGTCCTTCGCTCAGTTCGCCCCGCGTCAAACGGTCTGTTCGCGTCGCCCGGCGGAAATGTCGCGCCTTGGCAACCTGTTGCGTCCGTGCATTGACTTTGCATGTAATCTGGTCGCGTGACAAAATCGTGTCGCGGTCGGTGTGAACACAGCATAAGTCAGAGGCCCGGTGGATCGAGCCCTGGCTCCTCTATTCCATTTGATGTGTCCATTTGATTATTTTTTATAAAAATAACTTTTTGAGACTATTTCGCCTGTGATTTGGCAAACAGAGATTTGTGAGCTGTTGCAGGCACATGAATAATAAATGAATAAGTGAATAAACGTTTCCTTCCAGCTTGATATCAGTTTCTTACCGGTCACTCCCCTGCACATCCCTTCACACTTCATATTTAAATACACATGTCACTTTAACATACACTTTACATTACTGTTATGTTTGTCTGAGCACTTTATCTTACACTTAATTTAACATCTATTGCACTGGTGTTGTCGTTGATTGTCTTGTCTAATGTCTAATGTTATGCCCCTTCCGTCAAGAAAAAATCCTCGTTTGTGTAAACATACCTGGCAAATAAATGTTTCTGATTCTGATTTTTCTTGTCGCCAATTAAATACTTTATTTTAGCTGATTAAATGTACCTCCCCCTCCCCAAATAAAAAAAACCCAACAACAACAACCAGTTTAACCGAGGCCACCGTCGCCAAGGACTTTGAGTCATGAGTAGAAAGAAGTTCTTCTTTCCTTCCTTCCTTGAAAGCCACAGCTTCTTCAGGGGCTTGCAGGCATCTGAGATCTCACTGGCTCCTAGAGGATCACCAGAGAAAAGGACAAAAAAAGATGGATTTCACTTTTGTGTGTCATGGGAGTTTCCACAGCAGAGGTTTCAAAAAGGAGCCATGACAAACGGATCCCCTACCTTTCTGTGGACTCAGCGTGGTCTCAGGAGCCATCTCAGCCTGTGAGGGTTAAACGAGGAGGTGTAGATCATCGTGGTTTTATTCAGGTAGCAGAAGGTTAGTTTGGGGGAATTACGACATTAACGCGACATCAAATGTACATTCGCCCAAACACACAGGCGGTAGATTAGTCTGTAAAGAGCGGGAAACATTATTACTGCCGTTTACCTGAGAACTGATTCTTTCTCGGAGTGGACTTCAGTCGACAGCAAACATCGTCACTCCGCTTTCATTTAATTTAACTGGGACTGGTAAAATACAAAATGTTTTAAATGAAGAGCAGAGTTCAAGTTTATGCCATTGACTTGTGTGTTGAAAGGAAAAATTAATGAGTGGTGAGCTCATATTTCATGAGCTAATTACAGTAAATTGAATTACTGTATACATCAGTTAAACATAATTAAATACAAGTATAATCCTGATGGATTATCTGAAGGAAACAAAGGCTTGTTTTTGTTCTGTATTTGTGCTCATCCTTTTTCTTTTTTTAGGACAGTGTAAGAAAGTAGTGACAAGTCATCCGACATCTTCCTGACACTAGTGTTGTTTTCGTTAGGATGGGTTTAGACAGTTTGGTTATTAAAAAAAACTGTGACCAAGATGTGCGCTCAACTGGATATTTGGCAGTTGCAAAATAGACTGTTGTGGACAGACTTTGGAATGGAGTTATTGTTTGTAAAGCACACAAATACACCTCTTGCATCCACTTCAAAATAGTTTATAAAGACAAATGAATGCTTCTGAATTTGAACATTTAGACAAGCGTCAGTGTCACAGAAAAAATGGTGGTCTTATGAAACACAAGCAGTGTAAACTCCCACAGTTTCTCAATGAGCTCCATAAAGCCACATCAGCAGTCTTTACTGACCCTTGTCCCTGAGCAAAATATTATCCTTTCTATAAAGTGCCTCCACTACTTTCACTCACAGTACATATGTTATAAATATTGAAATACTGGTAAAGATACTGCTTAGGATACTGAGTATCCTGCAGCTTCGGTCTGTCTAAAACCTGACATGGAGGCCAACCTGCTGAACCTGCACCCTCCTCTTCCGGGTAAGCTACATATTTAAAAGCTGCTCTTTAATTGCATAGATTTAAGTCTTATTGTCGTGTTTTTATGAAGACAATATTAAACGCACGGCCTCTGACGAAGCACTGGCCGAGGCTAACAAGCTAGCATGAAGTCCCTGTGTTGTAGAAACTATATGTTAGCCGACAGCGCTAAGCTAAGCTAAGCAACATCTGTCAAACAAGACATCTGGCCCCGTTTCCCCGTCGTCGTTGGTTTGTAGTCCATGTCGTATCCATGGAGATGGAATGCATCATTATGGAACGTTTTAGGGAAAGTCCCTGTGGCTTTGAACTGTTAGTGATGCGATATCGTTCAACGTGGCATTGATGTTTAGTCCATAAGTCAAGCCGCTTGGGAGAGATTCTTTGCTTACGTATTGAACTCGTCATACATTGTCCGCACGACCCACACAACCCTTCGCAACCTTCGCAGTTTAGCAGTTTCTCCCCCGTATTGAACTTGTCATACACCACCCCATAGAGTTTATCTCTCGTATTGAACTTGTCATACACCACCCCATAGAGTTTCTCTCGTATTGAACTTGTCATACACCACCCCATAGAGTTTTTCTCTAGTATTGAACTTGTCATACACCACCCCATAGAGTTTCTCTAGTATTGAACTTGTCATACACCACCCCATAGAGTTTTTCTCTAGTATTGAACTTGTCATACAACACCCCATAGAGTTTCTCTAGTATTGAACTTGTCATACACCACCCCATAGAGTTTTTCTCTAGTATTGAACTTGTCATACAACACCCCATAGAGTTTATCTCTAGTATCGAACTCGTCATACAAGTGTACAAACTGCTAAACATATCCCGTGCGAAGATGACTTCCAAGTCTTTTGATAGACAGAACCAACATGCCAATCCGCAACAAGCCATATTTGGTGCGGTGGATATACGTAAGAAGGAGGGTTTCAAGTGTGCTCCACAGAACCAACATGCCAATCCACCACGGGCTGTAGTTGGTGCAGTGGACGTACGTGAGAAGGAGGGTTTCAAGTCTGCACGAATTTCCCCTCAGGATTTCCCACAAACTGCAATGGGTTATAAGGACTATCACATCTCCTGGCTAAATGCCAAACAAAGCGAGATGTTAAAGAGAATTGCCAAAGCTGATATCGAAAAGTGGAATCTCATCCAACGAGTTCACGAAGGGGAAGTGAAATGTAGCCGCCTGGAGAGAAGTCTAGCGCGCAATGTGGACAAAGACCTGGAAATTGCCAAGCCCAAGAAACAACTGGAGGAAGCTGAGCGCCAAAAGCCTGCAAAACCGAAGCAGAGTCACCAAGCTAAATTAGAGCTTCTTCGCCTTAAAGCAATAGAGAGGGAAGAAGAATTGGCCTCTGCAGACCTGAACTGGCATTGTCGCGTCCTTCTTGAAGAGACGCAGAAAAGTCATCAGGAGGAAGTAAAGCTACTTCTCGCCATAGCGAGTGAATCAGAATGGGCAACTAGCTCGACTCAAATCCAAACACTCACTGAGAGGCTGGGGAATAACCAGTCTGAAATAGAGCAGCTGAAAGGCAAAGCCAAAGTGAGTGAATCAGAATGGGCAACTCAAGAACACAGCCTGAGGACTCAGGTCAAAACGCTGGAAGAGACACTGTGGGGTTATCAGTCCGAAATAGAGCAGCTGAAAATCAAAGCCAAAGCGAGTGAATCAGAATGGGCAACTCAAGAACACATCCTGAGGACTCAGGTTGAAACACTGAAAGAGACACTGTGTGGTAATCAGTCTGAAATAGAGCAGCTGAAAGGCAAAGGCAAAGCGAGTAAATCAGAATTGGAAACTCAACTCCAAGCGCTGAAAGAGACACTGAGGGGTAATCACTCTGAATTAGAGCAGCTGAAAGGCAAAGCCAAAGCGAGTGAATCAAAATGGGCAACTCAACTCCAAACGCTGAAAGAGACACTGTGGGGTAATCACTCTGAATTACAGAAGCTGAAAGGCAAAGCCAAAGCGAGTGAATCAAAATGGGCAACTCAACTCCAAACGCTGAAAGAGACACTGAGGGGTAATCAGTCTGAATTAGAGCAGCTGAAAGGCAAAGCCAAAGCGAGTGAATCAGAATGGGTAACTCAACTCCAAACGCTGAAAGAGTCAGTGAGGGGTAATCAGTCTGAATTAGAGCAGCTGAAAGGCAAAGCCAAAGAGAGTGAATCAGAATGGGCAACTCAAGAACACATCCTGAGGACTCAGGTTCAAACGCTGGAAGAGACACTGAGGGGTAATCACTCTGAAATAGAGCAGCTGAAAGGCAAAGCCAAAGAGAGTGAATCAGAATGGGCAACTCAAGAACACATCCTGAGGACTCAGGTTCAAACACTGGAAGAGACACTGAGGGGTAATCACTCTGAAATAGAGCAGCTGAAAGGCAAAGCCAAAGAGAGTGAATCAGAATGGGCAACTCAACTCCAAACACTGAAAGAGACACTGAGGGGTAATCACTCTGAAATAGAGCAGCTGAAAGGCAAAGCCAAAGAGAGTGAATCAGAATGGGCAACTCAAGAACACATCCTGAGGACTCAGGTTCAAACGCTGGAAGAGACACTGAGGGGTAATCACTCTGAAATAGAGCAGCTGAAAGGCAAAGCCAAAGAGAGTGAATCAGAATGGGCAACTCAAGAACACATCCTGAGGACTCAGGTTCAAACACTGGAAGAGACACTGAGGGGTAATCACTCTGAAATAGAGCAGCTGAAAGGCAAAGCCAAAGAGAGTGAATCAGAATGGGCAACTCAACTCCAAACACTGAAAGAGACACTGAGGGGTAATCACTCTGAAATAGAGCAGCTGAAAGGCAAAGCCAAAGAGAGTGAATCAGAATGGGCAACTCAACTCCAAACACTGAAAGAGACACTGAGGGGTAATCACTCTGAAATAGAGCAGCTGAAAGGCAAAGCCAAAGAGAGTGAATCAGAATGGGCAACTCAAGAACACATCCTGAGGACTCAGGTTCAAACGCTGGAAGAGACACTGAGGGGTAAGGAGTCTGAAATCCATAATCTAACCGAAGAGAACAAGGACCTCGCAGACGTCTGCCTTGCGCAGAAGAAGAAAATCAGAGGTCTATTTGGAAAGAAGCTCGTGGATAGAACGACAGAGCTTCAAAAGATGGTGAAAAAAAACAAGGAGAAGGAAAAGGTGAAGACGGGGTTTTTCGGCCGACTTGGCAGAAAGTCAACGGGTGATGGTGGTGGACAGGCGGAAGAGGTTACAGCTGATGTAGATCAGCAGTGACCTCTTTCTCCCCCTCCCTCCCTCCATCTCCCTCCCGTCCCCTTTCCCCAAAGACAAAGTCAGCAGTGATTTAATTGATCACTACAGCCTCACAGAGACATCTCCACCTTTGTCTCTGTGTGAAGTTTGGAACCTGCCGTAACAGCGACAGGCCTAATGGGAGGTGATGTTTTCTAGATCTCTGCAGTGAACACCTTTTAGATGGAGCTGAAAACACCTGTGTATCCCTTATCTTTATTGAATGCACTCAATTTAGATATGTGGAGTTGACACGAGTGCGAACAGTTTCCGCCAGTTACCTGCAACCGACGTACCAGAAGTAAACCCACGTGTTTTTTGATTATGTGGGAGGAAACCTGAGTACCAGGAGTAAACCCACGTGAACACAGGGAGAATGTTGAAACTCCACACAGAGAGAAGGGTGGAGGTGTCTCTGTGAGGCTGCAGTGTTAAATCACTGCAGCCACTGTGCTGGCCTTGATTGGTTGCAGCTGTTTGCAGCACACCTGCCTGAATAGACTGACCTGGGTAATTGGACCGTGCCATGCTACCTCAGCCAGAGGGGTGTCTTCAGCAGCTAGGCTATTCTGCACCACTAGAGAGAGAGGTCTTCTCTCCCCTTTCAATTGACATGGACTCACCGACTGCTATATACCATGCTTGGGATATGGCTCGGGAGTGTCTCCTGCTTACTGGGAGACCTCATTATGTCTGTCTTGTATTCTAGTTTGTTGTTATTTATCACTTTGTTAAGCTTTTGTTCCCCCATCTTAACCTGTACATATCATTGGGGCAACAACATCTTAACCAACTGACAAATAACAACAAACTACAATTCAAAACATACATAATGAGTGTCTCCTGCTTTCACAGAGACCTCATTATGTCTGTCTTGATTTCTGGTTTGTTGTTATTTATCACTTTGCTAAGCTTTTGTTCCCCATCTTAACCTGTACATATCATTGGGGAAACAAAATCTTAACAAAGTGACAAATAACAACAAACTAGAATACAAGACAGACATAATGAGGTCTCCGTGATAGCAAGAGACACTCCCGAGCCATCGCCCACTGCATGGTATGTAGCAGTCGGTGAGTCCATGTTAATTGAATGGGGAGAGGAGACCGCTCTCCCTAGTGGTGCAGAACAGCCTGGCTGCTGAGGACACCCCTCTGGTTAAGGTAGTATGGCACGGTTCAATTACCCAGGCCAGTCTATTCAGGCAGGTGTGGGGCAGACAGCTGGAACCAATCAAGGACAGCACAGTGGCTGCAGTGATTTAACACTGCAGCCTCACAGAGACACCTCCACCCTTGTCTCTGAGTGGAGTTTCAACATTCTCCCTGTGTTCGCGTGGGTTTACTCCTGGTACTCAGGTTTCCTCCCACATAATCAAAAAACACTATGGACTACTACTGATGGGTCTACTACAGGTCCTCCCCTTGAATGAATAATAAAAAAAATTAAAAGTAAATCTATGTTTCCTTCTCTCTTAAATATATAGAGTATTAATACAATTGTATGACATGACCTCCAAAAATGTACACACTAATTTCCAATTAGTCCTATTCATGATGGGTGTACTCCTGGTGACCAGGTTTCCCCTCAAATGAATGAATAAAAAATCAAATCAAATCAAATCTATGTTCCCTTCTCTCTTATTAAATATATAGAGTATTAATACAATTGTATGACATGATGGTGACTTCAAAGAAGAAGTACTGGAATCTGTTTAAGTTGTGATTTTCATAAAATGATCAATGTTATAAAATAAGTATTTTAGGTTAATGACAGGAGCTCGTTCTGTAATCAATGATGTTCGACAGTAAGAAACATAGGACCTTTATTACTGACGCGTTTATGGATATCTTTTATATTCACATTATTTACCGGTTTCATAATTGAATCATTAACAGAGTTGTAAACTAATTGAACATGTTTTCTTTGTGAATGTGAACCACTGGATACACGAAGCTAATAATAATTAGTATTAATATGATAGAGACCTGTCAATCACAGTAATCCCCGCCCCTAAAGCATACTCTGCATTATGGTCTGTTTGACTCTAAATGGACCATAATTTACTAAATGAACTTCATGCTGTATTGAAG
Source organism: Taurulus bubalis (assembly GCF_910589615.1). NCBI lineage: Eukaryota > Metazoa > Chordata > Actinopteri > Perciformes > Cottidae > Taurulus > Taurulus bubalis. The sequence continues at coordinate 3,768,589 of NC_136592.1, forward strand.
AAGACTTAAAACTAGAGATTGAGACATTGGACAATCCCAATGTCCCCTAAAGCCTCAAACCCTGAACCCTCAGGGACTCACTGACGTCAGCTGCTAAGTGGTTGAGTGTGAGAGTCTGTGAGGGCTTGATGGTGTAAATATGAATGGGACAGCACTTTGCTGCAACACATCACGTGACTACATAACCAAATATTGTGTACAATTGTGTATTTATTTTATACTTTTTATTCACTGATTTGAACGTCTTCCTCACGAGATGAGAAGTCATTTTAAATGATCTGTTTACTCGTGTTGTCAAAACGAAATGTTTGATGAATGTAAATAAATATTATAAATATAATTTCTGCTTGCATTCCTCTGATTAAATGTATTTTATCGGGCTAAACGCCCACGTGTCTCTTTGTTTACCTTTTTTTTTTAACGTCTCCATTTTTCCTTTTGGAACTATGTGTTTAACATAACATTGCTATGAACTGTGGGTAATTATGATTAATTGCGTTCTTTCTACCACGCTTGGAAGCAACATTTCAATCTATCTTAATGTGTTGCATTTTTATTTCAAAGTAGTTGACTGAATGCGTTCAAATGAATCCCATGCAGCGAGAGCCTTTCACCGAGACAGAGTACAGCTTTATTAAAGTCAAACTGCAGGCATGTCTGAACTCTTCAAACTCAACTTTAGAATGAAAAGGGACAGAATCAATATGCTCAAATAAAAAGACAGTCATGTACAAAAAGAGTGTCGTCTCAACAGTCACACACATTTAGAAGCAGAACTGTACAGGCAAAAAAAGAAGAAGTATGCCACTATTTACAAGTTCTTCAACAATATGCAGTATGCAGTAACACAGGAACAAGTAATCAACGTGGTATTTTGTGTTCATCCACATTTTAATCAAAGCAACACCAAGAGAGATAGATATGACCCCAGTTAGAGTTACTGTAAGTAAAATACAGTCATCCAGGGAAAAAAAAAACAGGCGATGTTTTTGTGTATCGACATGCCTGGAAAGTGATCCCTTGCCCTTTCTTGCCAAGAGAGTAAAGAGAAGTCTATGTGGTAAACATGCAGCTACAGACAGAATGTGGTTAGCCTAGCTTAGCATAAAGGGAGAAACAGCAGCCTGGTTCCATCTCAGGTCTGAAAACAGCGCTGAAGCTCACTTATCAACACGTTGTGTCTAGTTTGTTTCATCTGGACACAAACAGAAATGTAAAAAGTTCACTTGGTGGTTTCAGCCTGAACTCACCACAGTTCTGATCCCATCCATTTGTACCATCACATCACAACTGGGTCTTTTTGGGGTAAAATCAGATTTGCATTCAGTAAAGAACGACCATCTT